>NW_024874849.1:0-3185 GCF_018340385.1 Cyprinus carpio
AATTGGAGTTTGTGTATCACAAGTCCCCAAAGTGACATTAAATTGGTAGTCACCAAAGTGACATTAAATTGTAATTTGTGTATCACTACTGTATTCCAAACATTTAAGTCATTCACTTGACAATTTAAGTATTTTTATTTTGTATAGAACATTTCACAATCATCAGAAAGTCACATGCCTTAAATAAGTTTTATGGATAGTATTTTGAAAATAAATACAAATTGAACAGGAGAGTTGCAGCAGCAGTTGTCATGGCATGATTCGTTTGCCATAGAGACACTTGTTTGTAAAGTAATAATTATTACTGTTCCGTGGTCTTCATTATTAGAATTTCCTGGGGCTGAAATGTTTTATATTTTTTTGTTGAAAATCATGAAAAAGGACCCTTTTTTTTATTGGATTATTGGCATTGGTCCTACATCCTGTGCTCCTATTAATGACAATGCAGGTGTGAGGGCGGTCTGAATTTGTTAAAAGTAAACCAATCATAAATGAGCAGGAAAAAAACTATTTTCACCTTTAAAAGACATGTGTTTGCGGAAAAGCTTACCAATCGCATTAACCATCAAATGGATGGAGGAAAAAACACTTTAGTCGGCTCTCTCATTTACAGCCTTACTCTACGCTAGTTGTGGCACAAGAATCACTCTTCAAGATCCTGCGAGCCGCAGTGCTTGTGTCATCCAGTATGTAGCGTTTGAAGGCCCTTATTACGATATATATTAGTCACTGTGTCTGGTGGGGCACCATGCACGCTAAAGCCTGATCAACTATGACCTCTTATATAAGTGTGCACTCAAATTGCGACAAAAAGAATACCGTCCCCATAGCTATATTCACAATGTCAGGTCTCTAAGAAAGTACTTGCGTGTAAATCAATCAAGTCATGTGCGTTCTCAGTAGTTCCCTCGGCATATTTAGTTTGATCGTCTCTGTCTGTTGCCGGCAAAGGGGGGTGACATACTGGTTTATCCGAATCAAATTCACCATGTGCGCCTCAAAAAGCTGCATCTGTGTACACTATTAGCTCGCTAGGGGTGTTCTTGTAAAGAAGTTTTGAATTTGCCTATATCAGTGGCTATTGTCGCTGAAGAAGGCTTCATTTCTGTAGTGCAGTTATATCGTTCCGTGTCCTCTAGACCATTCCGAAAGGGAGGTCTGCGCCAATTAAAGGGTGGTATGTATGTGTGTGTGTGTGTAAATTGTGTATTTGTGTCTTCAAAAACATTTTGGAAAGTAATAATAAATCCTCACAAAAAAAAAAAAAAGAAAAAGAAAAAAGAAAAGTAATCGTGACGGAATTCCAGATATCCAAAAAAAAATATAAATAAATAAAATGATTTCACTCCTAAGAAAACAAATTATTTTTTTCCATCAGAAGTGGCTGAACAACCAATTGGTATACACTCCACACTATGCTCAAACAGTGTAATGTTCGTTTTTTGTACTCGGAAACGAGTAAAAAAAGGTTCAAGGTATTTAAGAGTTGTTAAAACAATTTAAAAAGGTGTTAAAGTTTTACAAATTAAATACAAACTAGGTTACAGGATTTTATAGCATTTGTATGCTTACACTCAAACTAAAAAAAACAAAAAAAGAAGCGAGAGCGTACAAAAACCAAGCGGTAGTTTTTCAATGTTACAAAATCAGGAAAAAGTGCTTGATTTTTTATCCGCGCCCGGTCAGAGAAAAAAAAAAAGTAAAGTTCGCTCAAAATGAATAACACCACACAGCAGAGCTTTACCCGTCAATCAACCTCACGTCAAAC
Source organism: Cyprinus carpio (assembly GCF_018340385.1). Lineage (NCBI taxonomy): Eukaryota > Metazoa > Chordata > Actinopteri > Cypriniformes > Cyprinidae > Cyprinus > Cyprinus carpio. The sequence goes on from NW_024874849.1 coordinate 1,769, forward strand.
CAGAATGAACTCAGGAGAGCTTCGGTCAAGCCACGCCACAGTCCGCCCCTCTAACGAGCAGAGAAATACCAGCAGTCAAATATATAAGCAGTGCAAGAACAAGCAACGCTTAATAAATATACACCATTTGTCTTAACTGGTGATGAAAATCGTTTCTACCTGTTTATAAAATATTAGGGACCCACTGTTTTTTGTACTTTAATAATGACGGTTAGTCTATTCCATCTTTTTCTCGGTTCATAAAACAAAAGTTCTTGTTGGGATAAAACAAAAAAATCCCTAAAAAAAAAAAAAAAATAACACGTGGTTGTTGCATGTTTTTTAATTTAAATAAGCCTAACTCATACCATTTAACAGCGTTTAATTAGTCCCTATAACTAAGACCTTGAATATGCTTGCTGTGGTGTATGTTCGGTCAATTATTATTTATGTTCCTGTAACGCTTGTGACGTGTTATCTAGCAAATAAAAACAGGGCATAAGTTATTAAAAGCCTGAGGTTTTCCAAACATGGTACCAAATTGAAACATTTTGTCTCCGTATTGGATAGTTCGAACGCGTCTGGTAAGTTCGCGCTTGTTGATTACTGGCGCTGCCATATCAGTGTTATCCGGTGACTTCAAAAGACGTGTAAAACATCTAAAGGTTTTCGGGGGGGTTTGTAACTCATTAGCAAACTAATGGAGTTGTTGGGTGTTCTGGCCCTGTGATGCTGAGGGTCAGCTTAAAGCCCGATTTCCTGCGCTCACTGATCAAAGGATGACAATTTAAACTTTATGACATAGACCTGTGAGCGTAAGGTTAGCCAAAAGTGTGACGACAGGTCAAAAGGATGTGAGACCTATGATTGTTTTTTTAACAAGACAGACTGTGGTATAGGAAATTTTGCATAATTTTAGTTAATTAATTTTGTTTATTTCAGTTACATTTATTATTTTATTCACAACTTATTTTTCAAGTCTCAACACAAACACAGGCTGTAAATACAAACAAACACACACACACACACACACATACTGTACATATACGTGAATATACAAAAAGCATAAACATACATGTAAATATACACAAACATACATATGCAAACACTTGTACAAGCAAACATACAGAATGTGACTTACAAACAATCACACACACACACACACACACACTTATGAGACATACCTAATACAAGCAGATATCATAGCTTTTGATTTTGGAGTTGTTAAAATCCCATGCATGCAATCATTCGAAGCTAAGGCTATATCTACCCCGTCGAGATGAAAAGTCGCGTCTACATACCAGGATATGCGATAAAGGCCAGACGGTCTCTGGCGTAGATCACGACACCCTCAGTTTAAGTTGTAAAAGAAAAAAAAAATATCTAAAAGATGTTGCATCTGTTGTTGAATACGTTATACATGTATTAAAGATTTATG
>NW_024874850.1:0-2368 GCF_018340385.1 Cyprinus carpio
CAGTGACTCAGCCTGCTTTTTTCCATCTTACACCTCCACACAAACAAACCAACTCATACACAAACAACTCCTCGACACATGCAAAACCTCCACAGTCACCCTTCTCCCACACACACAAATACCATGCAAACGCAATTAAAGCCCACACACAGCCACTGACCTCTCAATCCCTTCAGATCCCTCGAGCGTTAAATTGGGCCTAGATATGTCCAAACAATTAAGCTGTTGACTACTTGCATGCCTACAGTCATAATAATGTTTCATCTCACGCAAACGCAACACTCAGTCAAACCTACTGATGGGATAACAAGTAGTCACGATGTCAGCTCGCGAGTGAGCCACCTCCTGTACAACACAAACACACACTAGAAGTGTGTTGAATCATTCATACAGTATGATTGCTACAAACACATCATCCAACATCAGATGTCCACAAAGAAAGTAACTGAGCCCGTTAGTCACAACAACAGCCAAACAATAGACTGGTTAAACGAATAACACACACACACAGTGATACATTTTCATATCTTTATTGAAAGCAAAGTGTGAACTTTACAGCGAAAGAAGCGGAAAAGATATGTGAATCTTTAAGCTTAAAGATTTTTCCAAAAGATACTGGGGTCTAATCAATAAAGAAAACATGTACAAAGTGCAGTTATTAAGAAGCTACAAGCAGGTTACTATTGCTTAGTCAAGATACAGTTTTCATTTGTTTGGCCAAGTATACATGACATTACTGTATAATTGAATATTTGAGATGAAATGCATTGTACATCACCTCTGTCTATTGATTAAGTGCACAACGTTGAGGCAAATTCAGAACAATACTATTGTTAAGTCTAATGTTTCTGGGTCCAAACACCCTGTCAGATCCCAGAAGCAAACGTACTCACTTAGTATGCTGTATTACTGAAAAATCATGATGTCAATACCAAAATCATAATTGGCCAGACAGTGATTCATCTTTTCTGAATTCTTAAAATGTTAGTGTCCAAGACATGTGGTGATTCAGAAACTGTAAATAATGTACACAGTGATTTTTTAAAAACTTAGCTTAAAGGTGTGCTATAAAAAAATAATGCTCATAAATGGCTGTTAGTATATATACACATAGAGTGTAAAAAATTTACACTTACTTCAAAAAAAGATTGAGGTGTTGGTCAAGCTTATAATGTACTATTAAAAAAAAAATACTTATAAAAAGAGATCTCAGAAGACCTCAAATTAAGCTTTATTCCCTAAATTAATAATAAATAAAAGTGAAGGAAGAAACACCAGGGTTGGCCTACTCTCCCACCCACACCTCCTGCTGACCTGAGACTCAACCCGCAACCTTTGGGTTAAAAAGTCAGACTTCTAGCCATGCCTGCCCTATTACAAATATACACGCCTTACAAATATCTTTTTCATGGTAAGATAAACTGTCTATAAATGGAGAATATTCAGCACTGTTGCTATTCATCCCAAGAGTGGGCGCCCTGCAGAGATGACTCCAAGAGCACAGGTGCAAAATACTAATGGTATTAAATAGAATCAGAGAGACTTACAGTACAGAAGAATCAGAAACATGTGAACATCTCTGTTGATGTTTTCTATTATACTGTAGCGCCCCTCTAGCATGAATAGCTATTAGTGTGGAGTGCGCCTCGAATTCCTATTTATCAAAAAGATCTCTCTAAATTAACTCACGCTTAAAAATGTAATTCCCTAATTATTACTTGCTTGTTACTGCTTTTTACCTTAATAGCAGCTTTTGACTTAAAGAAAGGAATATAGTGTCTTTATAGCAAAATTAAAGTAAAACACTAATTGTATACAGCCATCTCAAGTTCTGAGTTAAATAAACATTAACTTTTATAGTTACATTAATATTCCACCCGTTTTAAATGCCTATCAATACCGTAAATGAAATAAACATCAATTCACAGGTCACTTATCTTAATCAATAGTGATAAATACTTTCACTTTTAACTGAGTCTACTGCACAAACTCAGTTTCTTGCCTTAAGTATCAAAATTATAAATGTCATAAAACCCAATGTAATGCAAATTTCTCAAACAGAAATTCGTTTTGAACCGATGCACTGGAAAAACATAGTATGTACATATATACAGTTCAAACATCAGCAAGTGCAAATCAAATGAAAACACAATTTAGCTAGCCCCCAAAATTAAAACTAAGCCGGCAAAATGGCCAATCTGGCTACATAATGAAATAAAATGGTAATACCCCAACAGTCATAAGAGAACATCGGCAGGCCTGGAAGCTGGTTTGGGGAGCAGGGGAGACCCTTTAAACACACGGCTAATTTCGCCGTACAGAAAAAAAAACTCACTGCTGTTGGTAGTGTTGATAGGCGATGTAGATG
>NW_024874851.1:0-1592 GCF_018340385.1 Cyprinus carpio
ATAACTCCTTGGTGTCCATTCTACCGCCTGAAACCTCTGGCTGCAACACTCTATAATGTAATGAAATAATGCTATAATTTTTTTATAAGCACCTTTCAAAAACTCAATGACACCGCTACGGACCGATTATTGAGACTAATTATCAGAATATTTAGCAGCACTGGCCATTTCTAATTAAAGGATTTTTAATTGCAAGAAAGAGGGTAGTGATTCATGTGCAATGTATGGTATTTATGAGCATTTCACAGTAGATACACAAAAACAAATATGTAATTTTTAAGCAATACAAAAACAAAAGAAAAAAAAGTACATTATTTTATTATGTGAGTGGATCAGTGTGCAGCAGAGAGAATCAGTATGTCCACGGGTGAAGCCACAGTTGACACTGTTGTGCAGTCTGATCAGATGTACATGGGTCCAACAGCATGCGAAAGTGGTATTGTTCTTTAAGATCCACATAGTTGTTCTCTGCAATAAAAAAAAAGCAACGATTTTATAAACTTTTATAATTTTTACTTTTAAAGTTAATGTACTATACAATGTAACAGCTCAGTCGAGGGAGAGGAGAAACAACAAATTAAAGACAAAAGTAAGCATATGCACAGCAAAAAGCAAAACAATAAATAAGAAACAGCAACAAAAAAAAGGAACAAAAATAACTTTGCAGGCACAATCCAAGGGCTTTTGGCTTTGCCAGTTTTAAGAGACCAGAGCTGGGGAGTAATCTGTAAAGAAATCTGGCAGGCTTCAAGAAGCTACAGTAATGGTGAGGTAACTGCTACAAGCCAAAATAGCAATTTCTCAAAAGGATTATGAACATGATCAGTTTGTATGAAAAGTTTACAAAAAAATGTGGATGGGTCATGAATATGGGGCTTGATGTAAAGGGATAGGAGAATATACTTGGATGCTTGAAGTGATGACTTTGTGAGTAGAATAAAGCAAACCTATAGAGGAAAGAAGACTTTTTATATGAGGTGTTTTGAAGAAGGAAGTAAGAGTAGAACAGTGCTAGAATGCACTTTGTTTTTTTTGGAGTGAATTTTGCCATTGAATTTTTCTCTACAAAACTATACAGTAAAAGAAAATGTGAAACTTAGCACAGTAATAGTCAGGGGTGTCATATGATCTGGCGCTACAGGCTGCCGTTAATTCAGCACCAGGAGGTCATCATCCACAACACAGACTCTCACACTACACAGTACACCCTGGACTACATTTACCATGCTCCATTGCACCAATCACATTCACCTGATAACAATCACACCATGCACCTGAGACCAATCACACACGCACACACACACATACCTACTTAACCCCAATGAGGACCTATGACTGAACACCCTACCTGGGGTACATCCCTTTCTCTGAAATGGTCTAGAGACAAGAGAAAGATATAACTGCACTACAGATGAAGCTCTCTCATAAATATCACTTGATACTCAATTAAAAACCTTCTTTACAGACTCCACCCCTCATCCCCGCGCCGCCTCGTCTGAACTACCGAAACTCCGAGGACGTTGATACACAACTCTGGTTGTGATATACTCTCTGCCAGCTCGTCACAGCCGCATGAAAAAAAACGCGCCACG
>NW_024874852.1:0-1934 GCF_018340385.1 Cyprinus carpio
ACATTTATAATGTTAAATATTCTATTTTAAATAAATGCTGTTCTTTTTGAACTTTCTATTCATCAAAGAATTTTGAAAGAAATTTGTTCACAACTGTTTTTCAGCATTGATATATAATGAATGAATTTCTTGATCATCAAATCATCATATTAAATGATTCTAGATCATGTTACAGAAGACTGGAGTAATGATCTGAAAATTCAGCTTTGATGACAGGAATAATATTTCACAATATATTCCTGTTTTTGTTTGTATTTTTTAATCAAATAAATGCGCCCTTGTCGTTTGAGCAGAAGTATCTACTCTTTTCTAAACATATAAATATATCATAGTTTATTGCTAAAGTGTTGTGACATTGTATTTCTTGGCCTGTAGACTTCTCGGTTGGCTTTCTTAGACACCTATGATATTCGTTCAGGAGCAACCAGATTATTAATTTTGTTTAGCTTGTATCTATTCGTTTTGTACCTTCGTCGAGTCAGATGCGTTAAGATTCGGCTATTGCGTCTATAGTGAGTCACACAATTAGGAACAAATGGATTTCAGCTAAAATCTTCTTTAATGTTCTACTAAATAAGATCACCCACATCTTGGATAGCTAGTCAACAATCTAAATTGACAGCAAATTTTCGATCTTGAATTAAAAATCCTTTTAAATGTAAAATAATGAACCTTTTTCTTTTAGGTCAACACATTTTTTGCTTGTAACTTGGACTGGGATGAACCTGTTGATATCTTAAAAATAATCAAGCATACCAGCACATGCATGTCATTACTTGCCCCTTCTTAAGCTTTTTCAGATCTACATGGAGTTTAATAGGATTGCTGAAGTAAGAACTTGAAAAAGGGAATTTTCTAGAGACCCTTGACCAGCATAATTTACATGCCTCTTGGACATTTTCAGAGCCAAAAAAAGGGAGTTGCTGGTCAGCTCTTGATGAGCAACCTTCTTGGAAGCAAACCATAAAGGTTGAAGTTAGAGAAGTCCCAATAATTTATCGGAGAATATAATATCTTGAGAAGAAAGAAGTAAATTGATATGAAACCTGTATAGAAACTGCAATATAAGACTTTATAGTTGATCTCTGAGTAAAAAATGTTTAAAAAGGCTGTTATATAATGTATTAATATCAAGTGGTTGGATTTAATATGATTTTATTTTTTCCACACAAGCTATCAGAGCCAACAGAAGTCCGAACTCTGGTGCTTCAAGGACTACCCCTTTGGTTTGGAGATGACTCTCCTGCTTTCTTTAAGACATGTTTGGTAAGTATTCCAAGGAGAAAATGTCCAAAAGACACTCTCTCACCCTCTATACACACTCTCTCACACATTCGCAATCTGTCATACACACACACACACACACACACACACACACTGTATTAATCTAAATTCACTCAAAAATAAATTCTGTCATTCATTACTCACCCTTGTGGGTTCCATCTTCAAGACACAATAGATTTTTTAATGAAATTGCATTAACTTTCTGACCCTCCATTGACATCCGCATAACTACACATTCAAGTGACGTATGAGGAAAGACGTTTTGTTACAGTACTCGTGTACTACTGGTCGCTCCTAGTGGTTTAACCTCACATTTATGGAAGCAAAAACGAGGTGTCTATGTTGTGTGCAAAAAAACATAATTTACCAGTGTATTTTGAAAATGTTTACATCTGCAATTGCCCGGTTCATGAGAGTATAGCATGTGTGTTCAGATTCTTCACGTGAGAATTACCTTTGCCATAGCACCACAATGCTTGAGTTTTGTGTTCATGCGAGAGCAGATGTAATTGCGGAGATTATATTTTTGTAACAGTATGCTAAAAGCACTTTAGCTTCATTAAATTGAGGTTGGGGAAGTCACATGGATTAATGTGATGTCTTCATAGCAACTTTTGGACCTTGGAAAGTGGTAATTGCATTGGATCTCT
>NW_024874853.1:0-1913 GCF_018340385.1 Cyprinus carpio
TCCTCAAGGCTTAGTTACACCCCCAGCTCACTGGAACAACTATCAAAAGCTGACTTGATGACTGCCCAGAAGAGGGATACTGTGATCAGACGGGTGATTGAGGCATTGAAACAGGGAGTTTGGCCTAGCAACAAAGACTTAGACCCAGAGATGCTACTGATGAAGAGGGAAGTTGGCAGACTTGTGATGAGAGATGGACTTCTGTACAGAGCAAGCAAGAAAGATGCAGAGGAGGCATTACAGCTTGTGCTGCCTGCTGAGTTCAGAGAAGTAGTGTTGCACCTCTCTTCATGATGACATGGGCCACTTAGGGGTGGAGAGGGTAACTCAACTCCTAAGAGCAAGATTCTACTGGCCCAAAATTGGCTCATGATACAGAGGAGTATGTGAGGAATTGTGGACTGTGCATCACTTTTTAAAAAAACCTCCCAAAAAAGCCGCCTCTCTACACCAAATCACCAGTAGTGGTCCCATGGGACCTTGTGTGTATTGACTTTTTGTCAATGGGAGTCTCATTCCAGGGGGCTGCACGCAGTCCTGGTTGTGACCGATCACTATACCAGATATGCACAGGCTTTCCTGCAAAGAATCAGAAAAGCCCTGACAGTAAAGCAAGATCCTTAGTTGAAAAGTATTTCATTCACTATGGCTTACCGTGGATTATTCTGAATCAGGGAAGCGATTTGAGTCGCGATGATAAGGAAAACTGCTGACCAATTGGGCATACGTTAATCACGAACGACTCATATCACCCTCAGGGGACCCGCGGGAGCGGTTACGTCGTGCTGCTATGTGGTACGTAGGGCAAGAGAAGAAAAAGAGATCATGGGTCAGCATGTCGCTTCATTAGTGCATTGCGTACAACAGCACCAAAACGTGATTGCAACGGCGAGACTCTCTTACACTAAGTTCGGTTATGGGAAGCTAGATGCCTGTAGACCTGTGCTTTGAATACTTGTCAAAGGTGGAACTGAGGGAGAGGAACTCATTTTCAGTACGTTGAAAGGCTGAGGCAAGACCTGCAGATAGAAGCTGCTCGCTGGCGGAATCCAAGCTGTGACAAGGAGCTCACCGGGAGCAAAGAGAGCTATGATCCACAAGGTCGATTTTTCGAGCTACAGGAAGGAGAAGGAGATAGATGTTTTTTTCACAAAAAAATTTTAGGTCTATGAAGGGAAGCTTCAAGCTGGGGCAACCGGGTGGAGTTCCATACTCCCATGTAATTGGTAGGAAAAGCGGATGCGGACACTTAACCTGTATTCCGTGTGAGACCTGAGGGAGGCAGGAGGCAGGGAATAAGAACCAATCATCAGGACCACACTTGGCCATGTATTGGGCGATCTGTGGAGATCCCCCAGTGGAGCAAGCCTTTGAAGAAGAAAACCACTGTGTGACCCAGAACCACGTCTCAACTGAACAAGACAAAGACAACCGATAATGGGGCAAGAGAAGAAGAAGTCTCAGAGGTGGCGGTTTCCTCATCTGAGGTAGAGTGTGACCAATACCAGTATACCATACCGGGATTATGTGGAGCGTCTACTGAAGAGGAAAGAAGTATCTGATGGGGTCTCAGTGTGTTCACAGTATGAAAGACTCAGACAGAACCAAATTCTGGGTGCAGTCAGCAGAAGGAAGTAGAGTTCAGCTTGTAGAATATGACGAGGAAGGTCAAGCAGTGACAGGTCGGATCGCCAGGATTCCAGGAACAGGACCTGGATGCTGGAAGAACTTCTGTTCTATTGCACCTAAATGTAAAACGGAGGCTCTAAAACCAAAGTTAATGAGTGTACCCTAGTACCAAGATTAAATGAGAAAAGACAAATAAAGCCAGTGAGACTTTACCTATGATGAACCTGGAAAGCCAAGTGAGAAAAATGTAAATTTCATGTTAAAAATGTTTAAGAAATGTTTAT
>NW_024874854.1:0-6127 GCF_018340385.1 Cyprinus carpio
TCTGCTATATTTACAAATAACTGATATAAATAAAAATTAATACCTGCCTAAACCGAAAAGCGGCATAACTTGAGATGAAAATATAGACTAGAAAATATATTTACACTTGCTCTGGTCCTCGTCCATGACACTGACTCACTCTTGAATACCAGTTTTAATCTGAACAGCTCTTAACACTGAGTGGATGGTTAGATGCATGATGGGCTAGTATTAAGAAAATAAATTAATAAATAAAACAAAGGTCTTTCCAGCATTAAGGTAATAACATTAGCTACTGTTTTTTTTAATCATCTTGTTTCAGTTATAAATTTGACTGGTAAATGATAAATAATTATATTAAAACTTGTTTACTAACAATTTATTTTAATCTATTGAATATTGATTTTAAGCTGCAGGAAATAAAAAATAATTTATTCATCGTAAATCGGATTTTTTGTAGAAAAAAATAAGGGATTTTTTTTAGGCCGCTCCATAGCCCTAATGCAACAGTTTTTTTTTTTTTTTTTTTTTTTTTTGGTATAGGCAGCTTCCCTCTGAAATTAAGTTATAATAACTAATAAACTTTATTGTGCTATACAGTAGTCAACATTTGAAGTGGATCAAACTTCTTTTCTTTAAAGTTGTTTTTAAAACCAATATGTCTAAAACCTGTTATACAGTTTGAAACCCCCTCATGCATTTACTGTCCATATATGAAAGACCAAAGGATTCACACCTTTATCTCGGCCCCACAAGCTATACAGAACTACCCCCAAACCTCAACCCCTCAGCTGAACTAGACTCATCTGGGTTTGGGGTTTCCGATAACGATTGATCTGCTTAAAGCGTTTTTCTCTACAGAGTAATTTCTGATCGTTAGATTTATTGTTTCTCGTCGTTCCCAACAATGCCGCGTAAAGCAATCACTTGCAGTAGCTTATTAGCTTTAAGTGCTACTGCAGGTACTATCCGTTTGTCAAGTGCTGAAATGTCACCTTATAGAATGGCTCGTAGTGTAGTACCACGATCGTTTATTGGGTCTTGCCTAATGCTGCGTTCCCAGACAGACAACTTGGATATAACTATAATACAATACAATATTATATTATATTGCTTAGTGTATAATATTATACTTTACATAATAATATATAATGTACTTGCTTCTACAGTGAAGTGAAAGAGGCGTTATTTCGGGTCTAATGCATAGCTGGTTTTCATGCACTTCAGCAAGTCATTGACATATTTTTTCCCCCAGTCTTTGGAAGCATTTGCTACATTACTTCTTTTATTACGTTTTTTTTTCCAATCATTTTAATTTAGATGTGTATTGACTGGAAACAAAACATCTAATTCTTACAATGTTTTTTTAGATGATAGTATGCTGATTTGGTTACTGCTTTGACATGACTACTGAAACTAAGGTCTGTCTCCAGAATCACGCAAGATTCTGACTTGATTTTTTAGTTGTTTGTCCCCTAGAGTCAAGGTATGCATTCACCTTTAAATTTCATCTTTGTTTCCCGAACAGTTCAATTCAGGCTGCAGCAAAGTCAGGTTGTGCAGAAGAATCATCTGTTTCCTGTGGTCTTGTCCGGTGGTCGTCTGAGACAAGGTCTTTACAGGGGATCTGTCTCTGGGGCTCTAGTCCTGGTCTCCGCTGTCTTTCCAGGGCTGTAGAGGTCCTTTCTAGGTGCTGATCCACCATCTGGGCTGGATACATACTGGATCGGGTGACTGCAGTGACCCTCTGATCTGGATACAGACTGGATCTGGTGGCTACGGTGACCTGGGAATAAGAGAAACAGACTAATATGGCGTAGATGCCATTCTTCTAACGATGTAGCAAGTACATCCCGGGTGTTATGGGAAGTGTTCCGGTTCCGGTTTACCTAATTAATGCAGCCTAAAATCCTTTAAGCAGTTTGGATATTAGAAGATGTATTAGTATGTTATGTGTAAGCCAGGTTAAAGAGATGGGTCTTTAATCTAGATTTAAACTGCAAGTGTGTCTGCCTGCCTCCAGGAACAATGTTAGGTAGGTTATTCCAGAGTTTGGGCAGCTAAATGGGGAGAAAAGGATCTGCCCGCGATAGTTGACTTTGATATTCTAGGTATTATCAAATTGCCAGAGTTTGAACTGAGCGTGGAGGGACTATAATGCCAACAAGGTAGTTGACAAGGACCCGAAGCTCATATGATCATACTTCCTGGTTCTAGTAAGAACTCTACTGCATTTGGAATAACTGGAGTTTGTTTACCCAAAGGCGTGCAGAACAACCACCCAATAGAGCATTACAATAGTCTAACCTTGAAGGTCATAAGCCATGGATTAGCATTTCTGCATTTGACATTGAGGTATGGCCCCATAATTTAGATATATTTTGAGATCCCTTTGTGTTTTTGCTCGATCTCTCCCTTTTCTCTCTTGCGCTCTCTGCTACTCCTCAGGGGAAAATCATCACCACCTGTAGCTCGTTTGTGAGCGTGCCTGAAGACCAAAGAGGACCTGGGGCTTAGTTTACACTGCCTGGGGACACACTTCTCCCCCTGCTCAGACTGAACCCTGTGCTAGCTTTTCGTGCAGAGACTATAGTTGTGATTAGCAGTGGCTAATTTTTATTTCTGCATGGACTGTTAATGGATATTGTTCCAGGTTGTGATTGAGCAAAGGGCATTTGTGACTTCTTTTGTCTGAAGTGATTCTGAATCTGTGATTAGAGGGATGCTGTAGGGAGGCATACTCTTTCTTTTCTATTGTATTCTGTTGCTTCTGTTTTTTTGTATATGAGGAGGTGGGGAAGTTGGCTGTATTTTTCTTTTCTTTTCTTTTAAGGTGAGTTAGAGTTTTTCCTTAAATTGGTTAGTGGACTTTTTGTTTATTTTAGGCTTTGCCTTTCCCGAACCTTTGCGCCCATTTATATTGTATTCTTCTCTGTCTTGTAAATAAATTATTTTGTATATATATCCAACGGGTGTCCTCTTCCATCTAGGACAGAGAGTTGAAGAAGTGTTCTGTATGCTTCATTATCCTCTTTACCTAAATTTTTTTTTTTTTTTTTTTTTTTTTATATCTTGTTACTTCCCTTCCGGACCCCTAGACACTAAGGGATCCGAAACAATGACAAGAATTGACAGAGCAACAATGGGCTTAGACAGCGTTCTAAGGTCATTACATGCAGGCTTTTAGGCCCTATAATTAACAACTCTGTTTTTTCAGAATTTAGCAGTAGAAATTACTTGTCATCAGTTTTTTATATCGACTATGCATTCCGTTAGTTTTCAAATTGGTATGTTTACCCGGACCATGAAGAAATGTAGAGCTGAGTATCATCAGCATAACAGTGAAAGCTAACACCGTGTTTCCTGATGACATCTCCCAAGGGTAACATGTAAAAGTGATGATATGGCCCCTGAGTACTGGAGTCTTCGCATTTCGCATGCTGCACTTGTGATCGATGTGCCGACTCTTCGATTCACTGCTACGAATTAGTGGCGGTCATATAAGGTACGATTTAAGAAACCATGCTAATGCACTTCCATTAATGCCAACAAAGTGTTCTAGTCTATACAAAGAATAGTAGTGGTCAATAGTGTCGAGCGCACAGCACTAAGATGTCAATAGCACTAGTAGAGAGATACAACCACGATCCAGATGATAAAGGCAAGGTCATTTGCTAACTCTAAGGAGAGCAGTCTCAGTACTATGATCACGTTCTAGAAATCCTGACTGGAAATCCTCACAGATGCCATTTTTCTCTAGAAGGAATATAATTGTGAGGATACTACCTTTCTAGTATCTTGGACAGAAAAAGGGAGGTTGAGATCGATCTATAATTAACTAGTTCTTTGGGGTCAAGTTGTGTTTTTTTTTGATGAGAGGCTTAATAACAGCCAGTTTGAAGGTTTTGGGGACATACCCTAATAACAATGAGGAATTAATAATAGTCAGAAGAGGATATATGACTTCTGGAAGCTTACACCTCTTTTAGGAGCTTAGATGGAATAGAGGTCTAGCACATACATGTTGTTGGTTTAGATGATTTAACAAGTTTATACAATTCTTCCTCTCCTATAGTAGAGAATGAGTGGAACTGTTCCTCAGGGGATCTATAGTGCACTGTCTGATGTGATACTGTAGCTGATGGCTGCATGGTTACAATTTTATCTCTAATAGTATGCGACTTTAGAAGTAAAAGTAGTTCATAAAGTCATTACTGCTGTGATGTTGAGAAATGTCAACACTTGTTGATGCTTTATTTTTCGTTAATTTAGCCACTGTATTGAATAAATACCTGGGGGTTATGTTTGTTTTCTTCTAAAAGAGACGAAAAGTAATCAGATTTAGCAGTTTTTTAATGCTTTTCTGTAAGATAGGTTACTTTCCCTCCAAGCAATGAAATACTTCTAGTTTTGTTTTTCCTCCAGCTGCGCTCCATTTTCGGGCTGCTCTCTTTAGGGTGCTGAGTGTGCTCATTACACCACGGTGTCAGAGGCGCTGTTTTCCTTAACCTTCCTTAAGCGTAAAAGGAGCAACTGTATTTAAAATGCTAGAAAAGAGAGAGTCCATAGTTTCTGTTACATCATCAAGTTGTTCTGAGGTTTTGGATATGCTAAAGGTGGGATACATCAGGAAGATTACTTACAAAGCAGTCTTTTTGTGGTAGAAGTGATGGTTCTACCATACTTGTAACAAGTGGAATTTACAGTTTAGCTATATGAAGTTTGCACAAAACTAAATAATGATCTGAGATATCATCAGCTTGGCTGCATAATTTCAACACCATCAACATCAATTCCATGTGACAGTATTAAATCTAGAGTATGATTTACCGACAATGAGTAGGTCCTGAGGCGTGTTGTCTAACCCCAATAGAGTTCAGAATGTCTATAAATGCTGATCCCAATGCATCTTTTTCATTATCAACATGGATATTAAAATCACCAACAATTAAAACTTTATCTGCAGCCAGCACTAACTTTCGGATGTAAATCAGCAAACTCTTTAATAAAGTCTGTATGGTGCCCTGGTGGCCTGTATACAGTAGCCAGTACAAACATCACAGGGGGGGATTTATCATTAACATTTGTTTCTCTGGATAATGTTATATTAAGCACCAATACTTCAAAGCGAGTTATACTTGAAGCCTGCCCTCTGAGAAATCCTGAAAACATTGTTATAAATTGAAGCAACACCTCCCCCTTTACCTTTTGGGCGTGGCTCATGTTTATAACAGTAATCTTGGGGTGTAGACTCATTTTAAAATAATGTAATCATCAGGTTTTTAGCCAGGTTTCTGTCAAACAGAGTGCATCTAGATTATGATCAGTGATCATATTATTTACAAAAAGTGCTTTCGTAGAAAGGGACCTGATATTCAATAAGCCAAGCTTTTATCATTTGTTTATCCGTATTGCATCTGTTTTTTATTTGTTGAACCTCAATTAAATTGTTGCTCTTAAATTGGTTTGGGACGTTTTTTGTATTTTCTAAGCCAGGGAACAGACACAGTCTCTATAGTGTGATATCTAGGTGAAAAGAGTCTCTATGTGCTGAAGTGCTGACTTCTGTGACTGGAGGCTGCTAGCAGACGGTCGGTTTTAGCCAATCTGTCTGCTTCTCTTACTGACCTGGGCCCCAGTTAGTCAAGTACAAACTCTAAGACTATGTGCCATATTTCTAGAAAGAAAAGCGGCACCACCCCAGTGAGGGATAGAAGACCATCTCTTTTATTTAATACTGTCGGGAACAGAAAGTGGTGTTTAGACCCACATTGTGCCGCCTCACCGTGCTTGGTTGCCCTGCTGCAAAGGCCCTGTTTGGGAGAGAGGAGGGCCAGACAATCTTCTAGGACTCCTGAGCTAGGCATAAACAAAGCCATATCCTAGAGCCCACACGTTCTTTTTGTCCTCAAATAAAGTTTGGATCGTGTCTCTAATTCTGAAATCTTCTCTGTCAGCCTTCTAACTATTTCCCTGTTTATCACATGTGAATCCCTCATCACCCGACAGAGATAGATAAACTATACATAATGAAGCAGTGCAAATAGCAATAGCAGGAGAAGCCATTACTCACCGTGCTTGATGAAAGATTCTTACCACAGTTGTTTGATGAACTTGTGAAAACCCGGAGAGAGAGAGTAAGCCGAGA
>NW_024874855.1:0-1620 GCF_018340385.1 Cyprinus carpio
AGGAGTCAGTTGAGAATCTAAACTGTACAGTTGACCTAAAGTGAAGTTCCTGTACCAGACGTTTCACGCAGACGGCACACTAAGCAGTATGTAACGAGTTGTTATCTAAGTCCTTTCAGTAGTTAAGGTGATGAGAGCATCTCCAGATAAAATGCTCTGTAAAGGATCTGTACATTTGTTTCTGGTGGATCAGGACTGTTCTCTATTCATCTGCACAGTTGAAAGTGCTAAAGGTAGTCTGACACGGCAGGCAGTAGTGGGAAATAACCAAAGCATTTACAAGAGTGATTTGAACTGAGCTGCTACCAAGAGAGAGAGAGAGTGAGATCCTCCAAAGAAGCTACTGATGCCTGCCATGAAACCGAAGGCTGTTGTCAGTACAGTGATGTGAGAACTTACATAGGCAGTGAGGAGAGTTCAAAAGAAGCAGATTGATGAGAAACCAGCAAGAAATATTCTTTAACAGTGTTGTTGTTTTGGCAGACAGTGGCGTGCTTGTGTCGTGAGGGTTTGCTAACTGTCTTTTCCACCTTTCTGGGCCGTGGTCTAGACTTGCGGTCACACTGTTGCTGAAGTGGATCAAACGTGTCGCCCTATGCACCTGGAGAGGATTTCACACTGGATGGCGTCAAAAACCAATTAATCAGTTCTGGAAAACATCTAAGCTATCGGTGGTTTTGAAATACATACAACATACCGTCCCATGGTATTTAACCTTTCTCGCCCCGCTGCTTTCTATCTGGAGCCCCATCCCTCACCTTCACAAGGAACCGCTCCACGCTTGTTTAAGAATCCATCTTGAAAAACAAAAAGACACCGTGGCTGCTGGAAAGAAGTTTAATGACCTTATCTATATTTTGATAAAGTAACACTTTACTCTGTATTACCAACATAGATTGATCAAAGCATCGAAATCCAAACCTTTAAGCACTTTCTACAGCCTTTGAATGTGATATGAGAATGGCTGGATTTCACAGTTGGTAGCTACCTTATATACTGAAGCTTTTTTGCTGACTAGGACTGTTCCATCAAATGGTTTTGGTAGGCGGCTATCTAAGCGGCATCCAGCACAACACCTTGTTCCTGCAATATATTAATCATCCCTCCCTTGGCAAGTCACATATCAAACCAGAGACTCTCCACTGCCTTATATATAATAAAACCCCGAAGACAAAAAAAAGTAGCACAAAAATAAAAAGCAAGGCACTAGAATCTTTAAGCTCGGGCTTGAAAGAAGATTCTTTTTCTTCAAATCACGTTAATTGAATCCATTTTACATTCATTTATCTAATAATATAAAAAGAAAGTACAAATGGAAAAAAAAAAGGTTCTAAAGTGTCTCAATAGGTGTGAATAATGAAATAGCTAGCCTTCATCTCAAATTTCATGTTTTTTTTTTGTCTACTTTCTTTATCAATATTTGTCCAGCAACATTTATAATAATCCGACAGCATAAAAACTGATGGTAAATACAGGTCCACTCGATCAAACTATCGTAAGAGGCCCCTAATGCTGCCATGATTAGAAAAAGCTGATAATTAGCCAAAGATTTAAAGCTCCACAGGCCTCAAAGGTAACCAATCCTGTATCCAAACCCCAATCCATCTGATTTTATCCATG
>NW_024874856.1:0-5224 GCF_018340385.1 Cyprinus carpio
CTAATGCAAAAACTACTTTAATTAGTTTAATAATTAGGCCTAACAAACGCGGAGCTGTTGGTGCTTTGGGTGCAGAAGAGCGGCGCAATTGACGGCGTTTAGGGTCGTTTAAAACGCCGTAATTGACGGCGTTCTATGTGGTAAAGAGCGGCGCAATGGACGGCGTTTAGTGACGTTTAAAACGGCGCAATGGACGGCGTTTAGGGACGTTTAAAACGCCGCAATTGACGGCGTTTTATGTGGTAAAGAGCGGCGCAATGGACGGCGTTTAGTGAACATGATGAAAGTCCAAATGTGGCCACATAGCGTTAAAAACAGGATCCTTGGAAGTAGATCGCCATTCACATCGACCTTCTACTGTTCATGTCTGACTGCCTGCTGCACCATCAAAAGGGGGCTGGACTGTGCAGGAGGAACTGATTTTTAATATTACCAAGCGCGCCGTTTTTCGCCGTCTTTGTCAAGCGGGTGACGCCGTGGTCACGGTAGTATTAGATAATGGCAATGAAATGAGCGGCGTTTTGGTTGCATCAATAAGCGCCGATAGAAGCGGTTCTTATATCTTGCCGTAATTCGCCGTCTGTACTACCGCGCCGTATTTTCACGGCATTTGGATGAAAAAGCGCCCGTAAATCTGGCGTTTTCTCCTGTCTGGTTAATAGCCCGAGAAATGTGAACGTTTAGGCGTTCCATACAGCTGCTAGTGGAGTGCGGCTGAGCGTTTCAGCGTGGATATAAAGCGGTGGGATTGTCTGCTCGTGGAGCTCTCCTCCTGCTTCCTTGGTAGATCGTGTGTGTACGATTGCTTGGCAAAATAGTGTTGTGTTAACCTCGAGAGGGCTGTGTGGTGTCCCCAGTTCATGTAAAACTCCTGGTGAGGAGTTAGAACTGAAGTGAGGTGGTATAAGAGCCCGGTAACTGTATTAGCTAACTAATCATCACTTATTCAAAATAATCAGTGAGAGGGTATTTGGCCTTGTTTCTTTTTTCTTTTCTTATAGTTTTCTCCTGTTTAATGGTCAGCAAGGGGAGGTAAGGATTCTGTATTTTATTTATTGTTTTAGTTCAGGGGAAGGGGACCTAAAACTTAGTTAGAAAATCCCTCTTTTGTTTATTGTTTTGGCCGTCTAGAAACCCTCTAGCCTAAGTCATTTCTCATTATTCGCGATTAAGTCATTCCTATGTAAGCGAATAAACACTTTTTTTTTTTTATTCTTGACTTTTTTGGTTGTGTGCGGGGTGTTTGTGGAAGCAGCAGGAGATTGAACTCCAGGCGGTACCCCTTTTCTTGATTGCAGCACTCGAGGTGTAAAATCTAGTATAAAGCATTAAATACTTTCGGCGGGTTGAAGTTTTTTCAGAAGTGGCGTAGAGAACTTTCTTGTTGTTTTTTTGTTTGAGGATGAATTTGGAAGTTATGAAGTCTTAGAAAATAATAATAACAATAATTAAGTCTATTATTTTAAATATTTCAATAAAAATCAGTTAATACAAACATTCTGTTATGAGAACTCTAGACAGCAATATTGGAGGTCTGTCAAGTGCTCACTTAGATTAAGGGGTATCAGGTGTCCTTCAAGCTGAATGCAGGCAGCATCTGAAGAAAGTGGTTTACTCCTCAGACCTTTTATACTACTTTTGGGTAATTTCAATTTATGTATGTCAATGTCTGTAACTCACTTGATGGATATTTGCTTCATCTGTCTGTTACATTTGCTGGCTCTCGTCTAGCATATTCTCTCTTCTTTATGCGTATTAGTCTTACAGCTTGGCTCACCTCAGCTTG
The DNA here is from genome assembly GCF_018340385.1 of Cyprinus carpio. Lineage (NCBI taxonomy): Eukaryota > Metazoa > Chordata > Actinopteri > Cypriniformes > Cyprinidae > Cyprinus > Cyprinus carpio. The sequence continues at coordinate 1,787 of NW_024874856.1, forward strand.
ATGTTGAAACCGGCTCTCAACCTGCTATGTACCCTCGTGCTTACCTTTGTAGTTGATTGTGTGGCATCAAACTCATAGAGGCCCTAATTTCCTAACTGTTGCTTAGTCTAGAACCTGGTTTGTATTTCAAGATCAACACTCTCTACATTTTACTCAAGGGTTTAAATCAAAAGGACTGGCAGCAATGTGGGCTACAATCAACTTCATTAAACTACCAAATGCTCATGTTTGTAAAGGTTTTATTTTAAGAAAATGCTGCTTATAAAACAGATGAAAATGGCTCCTCAAAAGCAACTTGCGAAGTGTTTGTGCTAGGCAGTATTATTCTGAAACCTGCAGAAGAAAAGCCCCAAATACGACTTAAGTAAAAAAAAAAAAAAAAAAAAAAAGTCTTTGTAAAGAATAGCGTATAGTACTTTACAAGAGAAACCCTTATGCTTGTTGAAAAAAGAAACCCCAAAAAACTCCACAAAAAAATAAATGCAAATAGCTTGATGTGTGAAATATCTTTAACTGAAAAGCTCAAAGGCAAAATCCTTTTAATGTATTTCCGTTACGTTCGTATGATGGGGTTTACGACTCTTTGTTCGAAACACTTAATGTGTTCGTGGATGCGAAGTTTACAATATTAAGTTCTAAGCAGTTTCTCTGAGCCCCGGGTCACAGAAGTTTTTAATCAAATCCGCAACTATAGTGTATTTAGTAAAGTCAAGTTAATCACCAAGTAAATTTTTATTAAACTAATTAAAATCAAAACCTATCACCACAAAAAAAAGGTCAATGAATCTCTACCAGAAGTGATAGGGTAAATGTGTAGCAGATAGAAAGCAATTCCTTCGCTATTTCCCAAACAATAAGTTGGATCCTTTGATGGCTATGAGGAAAGCCTCAAAAAGCGAGGCAGTTTTATTCCTAATAAGTATTTTATTTTGTCCAGCTAATTTTAACACTGTAAATAATAACAGTTTGAACTTATGAACACTGCACTGTGTGCTTACATACAGGTAAATAAAAAAAAAAAAGAGAGAAAAACTTGAGATTACATTAAAGTGTTGTACCAAAAGTTAAATAAAACTGTACTGTACTTCAATGTAAAGAAACATCATTATAGCTAAGTCATATAATTTAAGAATATCATCAAAGGGTTGATTCATTTAATTAATTCATTTCTGAAATATTCGACTCAGATATTACTGTATATTTCATTCATTTACACACACAGAATGATATATTTTAAATGTTTATTTCCTTTTACTTTTAATTAGTTATAACTTGACAGCCAATGGAAAACTCCAATTCAGTATCTCAGAAAAATTAAGAATACACGAAGACCAATACAAAGAAAGGATTTTTAGAAATCTGGCATAACAACTGAAAAGTATGAACATTCAATACATTCCAGCACTACAATACTCAATACTTAGTTAGCTCCTTTTGCCCTGAATTACTGCAGCAATGTGCGGTGATGGCATGAGTCGATCAGTCTGTGGCACTGCTCAGGTGATATATGAGAGCCCAGGTTGCTCTGATAGTGGCCTTCAGCTCTTTCTGCATTCTTTGAGTCTAAGCATATCGTGATCATCCTTTCTTTCGCCACAATACCCTGCATAGATTTTCTATGGAGTTAAGGTCACCTAGTTTGTTGGCCAATTAAGAACAGGGATACCATGGTCCTAAACCAGGTACTGGTAGCTTTGGCACTGTGTGCAGGTGCCAAGTCCCTGTTGGAAAATGGAATCTGCCATCTCCATAAAGTTGGTCAGCACCAGGAAGCGTGAAGTGCTCTAAAACTTCCCTGGTACACTTCCTCGCTGTGACCTTGGACCTCAGAAAACACAGTGGGACCAACACCAGCAGATGACATGGCACCCCAAACCATCACTGACTGCGGGGAACTTTTACACTGGACCTCAAGCAACGTGGATTGTGTGCCTCTCCTCTCTCTCTCCCTCCAGACTCTGGGACCCTGATTTCCAAAGGAAATGCAAAATTTACTTTCATCAGAGAACATAACTTTCACTGACCACTCAGCAGCAGTCCAGTCCTTTGAAGCTTTGAGCGAGGCATTCTGGCGCCTGTCTGTTGTTCAAGAGTGGAGCTTGGCCCGCAAGGGATTTCGGCCAGGCTGAAGCCATGTCTTACTGCATACGCCCTGTCGTGGTGGTTCTTGAAGCAAGAATTGACTCCCATCTGTAGTCCACTCTTGTGAATCCCCCACCTTTTGAATAATGGGTTTTTGCTCTTCACAATCTCTCCGGTGCAGCGTTATCATCCTATTGTTATGGTACATACATTAACTTTTTTTTCTATCACATCTTTCTCCTTCCCCGCTTCTAGCTCTCTCTATTAATGTGGCGGACTGCGAATACACTTTGGAACAGCCAGCCTCTTTGTACAATGACCTTTGTGTGTGTGCTTGCTCCCTCCCTTGTCACCAAAGGTGTGTGGTCGATCTTTTTGACATCACCACAAGGTCAAGTCACAAAGCGAGTCTTTCCTACCAGATTGTTTATTAATAACCGGAATAGACTGAGGAGACCGTTTAAGGCTGGCCTTTGTAGGTGTTTTTTTTGAGTTAATTAGCTGATTAGAGGTGGCGGCACAGGTGTCTTCAATATTGAACCTTTTCACAATGTCTCCATTTTGTAGGAATTACTGAATTTGGGATTTTTTCATATGGATTCACAGTTACCAAATCATCAAAATGAAAAGAAATAAACATTTGGGGAAATATATCATGCCCATGTGTAATGGGATGAATATAATAAACAAGTTTTACCCTTTTTGAATGAAATTGAGTGGAAATGAAATCCAACTTTTGATACATATTCTGATTATATGACCAAGCTTCCTGTATATTTAATTTGAGTGATTCCTCTGCGTATGCACTAAAAGGAGCCTGAGTAGCACTAGTATTTTCATTGCCATTTTAAGAACCACAGCAATCTTGAATTTCATTTTAAAGGGGGGTTATATCATTGCTACAAAAAGAACATTATTTGTGTATTTGGTGTAAATGAAATGTGTGTTTGTGGTTTAAGGTAAAAAGCCGAAACCGACAAAAAATCCTCGCAAAAGGAACATTGTTATCTCCTCTGTTTGCCCCTGCTTCTGAAACGCATCTGATTTTACAAAGCTCATCGGTCCTGAAAAAGCGAGGTGTGGCTCTGATTAGCACAAAGCTATGTAATGCGGTTTGTAGATTGGCTGAATACCTCAAGCATGCGGACGGAAATATTACGCCTCAACTCCTGCTTTTCTTGATGACGTCTCCCAGCCAGACCAGACTAAAACATTAAATCCATTACAAACAGTGTTTTGTTGTATCCAGTGGGGACATAAATATTGGTTATAGTAGGCACTTTATTAATCGTTTAAATAATTGTAATTATTAAATGCTCATTTAATGATTTGAAAAGGCAAACAATAAGTTTATAA
>NW_024874856.1:5254-5380 GCF_018340385.1 Cyprinus carpio
ATGCTGCAAAATGAAATCAGCAGCTGTGTCCCAAACTAAAGTGCATGGACTCCGAAGTGTGCATTTGAATTACGACTGCATCACAGCCTAAGCTGTCCCAATGTCAGTATGCGCCCACCAAAGACC
>NW_024874857.1:0-130 GCF_018340385.1 Cyprinus carpio
CGATGGTCAAAGTAGCCTAATAATGTAATCTATTAACTATGCATAAAAACTGTTTACTTAAGTAACCGATATGGGTGTCATGCCATAACATATTTTTAATACGACTGACTTTATATTAAATGTGAATATA
>NW_024874857.1:417-485 GCF_018340385.1 Cyprinus carpio
TCGGAACACCTTTGATTGGCCATTCCATTCATAAGCTCAACAGAATCTTGTGTGATTGGTTATAATGC
>NW_024874857.1:581-704 GCF_018340385.1 Cyprinus carpio
AATCTTATTTACAGATTCGTACACACATCTTCACTTTGTTGTTTCTGACGAGAGAATTCGCCAGAAAGAGGGATTCAGTCAGCGAGCGACTGAAGGAAGCACCGGCATTTTAGCGATAACTCA
>NW_024874857.1:767-859 GCF_018340385.1 Cyprinus carpio
GCAGTGCTGTAAAAACGTGTCTGTCGCTGGCTCAGTGCCAGCGAACGCAGATCTGAATTTAGCAGCTGATGATATGACTCGCTGAACGTTCT
>NW_024874857.1:2300-4252 GCF_018340385.1 Cyprinus carpio
TGCATGTATTGCTAGGTAAATGTAACGGCAAATGTAACTCACACCACCTCTGGAATCAGACAGCCCCAAAGCTGCTCGTGGAACAGAGTGATATGCATCCTTATTGTGGTGTAATGAGATCTAGTATGTTACTGTTCTGGTGGACATGTAACATGCTGTCTGTATTTTTGGCAGTTCACGGGAGAGATTACTTATTAAAGTCCCTCAAGAATGATTAAAACAGAACTGGTGTTGTTGTTCTGTTCTGTGATCTGATCAGTGTAATGACCCCTGAGTCTTCCAGATCCTATTAGATGGAGTGTGGTGGTTCCTACTGGTCTTCTTGTTAATTGTTAATTAGTAGCATATATATGTGTTACCTGTTGACTAAGACAGGCACTCTGTGGGATGGTTTCTCTGAGTGGCTCTGGTTTCAACATGTAAGATCTTGCTGATTGCGTTGTACCTTGTTCCCCCTTTTTGCATTTCTTATATCATGTAGTAAAAAGCTCGTTGTGAGATTTATTTACCTTGTTTTTCTTTATTACCTCTAGACTTATGTTTATTATTATCACTGATTGCTGTAGTAATTGTTTATTGTTAATTGTTAATACAATAAAGTATTTGCATTGATATCCTTTGTTGTTTGATCCCTCTTTTATGTTGCGACTTTAAAACAACAAGCTGGTCATAACATCAGTGAGCTTCTTGTAAAGCTGAGCTCATGTGCGCTTGCAGAGGGATATAAACACTCACGAGAATGAACGAAAGTGAAAACTCCCGCGAATAGAACGCTTGCAGATAACAAAGCGACTTCTAGGTCTGAAACAGCACATCCGCCATTGAGAGAACTATGAAAATCAATATATACACCTCACAATACCTACAAATAAACAAAACTTTGACGGTGACAGTGTGCAGAATAACCAATTCAATAAATCATTACAATAATCTAAACTTGAGGTCAAGGAATGCATGAATTAACGTTTCTGCATTTTAACATTGAGAGCATAGGTCGTACTTAGATATGTTTGAGATGGAAAATGCAGTTTTACAAATGCTAGAAATGTGGCTTTCTATGAAAAAGATTGCCATCAAATAGCACACCTAGATTCCTAACTGACGCCCTAAGAATCAATAGAGCAGCCATCAAGTCTTAGAGAAGCGTTCTAGGTTATTACACATTATGAGTTTTTAGGGTCCTATAATTAATACTCTTCTGTTTTTTTTTTCTAGAATGTATCAGTAAGAAATTACTCAATATCCACAGTTTTTTTATATCGACTATGCATTCCGCTAATTTTTTCAAATTGGTATGTTTCTCACTGGCCTCAAGAAATATATATAGAGCTGAGTAGCATCAGCTTAACAGTGATGTTTTTACCAATCGTTTCCTGATGATATCTCCTGCTGCAATATGTAAAGCGTGAAGAGTAACGGCCCTCTAGTACTGAGCCTTGAGGTACCTATACTGCACCCTAGATCTATATGATACCCTTTCTCATTCACTGCAAGGAATTGATGGCGGCCAGATAAGCAATGATTTGAACCATGTTAATACATAATGTTGTTGGGAAATGTCGACACCTGTTGATGTTTTTTTTTAATTAATTTAGCCACTGTATTGAATAAATACCTGTGTTGCGTTTTGGTTTTCTTCTAAAAGAGATGAAAATAATCAGATCTAGTAGTTTTAATGCTTTTCTGCAGGATAGTGTACTTTTTCTTCGGCCAAGCAATACGAAAAACCTCTAGTTTTGTTTTCCTCCAGCTGTGCTCCATTTTCTGGGCTGCTCTCTTTAGGGTGCGCGTGTGCTCATTATACCACAGTGTCAGATTGTTTTCCTTAATCTTCCTTAAGCGTAAAGGAGCAACTGTATCTAAAATGTTAGAAAAGAGAGAGTCCATAGTTTCTGTTACATCAAGTTGTTCTGTGTTTTTGGATATGCTGAGGAATTGAGAAAAATCAGGAA
>NW_024874858.1:0-4338 GCF_018340385.1 Cyprinus carpio
TTTCTACTGTTCTCATTTGTAAGTCGCTTTGGATAAAAGCGTCTTCTAAATGATTAAATGTAATGTAAATGTAATGTGTGTGATAACAAACATGACCTGAGACTATCTGCAGTGTTTGACGCAGTGCCACCTAGTGGTCAGGAGATATAGAAAAACGCATATTTTTTGCTTATAACTTCTGAATGGTTTGGCCAAAAGTTACAAAACTGGTCTCTTTAAGATTCAGTGGGTCATGTCGGAGTCAAATGATATCCAATTTTTCCCCATGTCAGCCATTTTAGGTGGTGGCCATTTTGAATTATGCTCTAAAATGCTGTGTTTTTTGAACACATTAGCGTATCGCTATGAGAATAATTACAAAAATCTTGGCTCCATGCCCACAATTAATTTGCACTCAAATAGTTTGGGGCTAGCACCACTTGTGGTCAAAGAAGTTATGGTACTTAGACACCTGTTGTGTCGTTAGAATTCTTGTAGCCCAAGGGCCAAGCACCTGGTATCCGTTAGTTTTTCTTCGCCCATAAGTCTATGGCAGCCCATAGAACCACTTGCGGGGAAAGTTCAATAAAGAAATTTGGCACACTGATAGAGGACAGTGAAAAAGTTACCATAGCAAAATTTGGAACCTACTAACTCAAACTGTCTAGTGCCACCACTTGTCTAAACTTTCAAAAAATTTTATGCCAATAACTTTTAAACCGTAAACCACAAAATTAAAATTATTTTTTCCCCTCTGATTCATTGACTCATGCCAAGTCAAAGGAACACCAAAATTAAAAAATCACAAGGTTTAGTTTTTTTGGCTATTTTCAATTGTTAAGTAAAAACTACTTTTTAGAACTGATATAGGCCATTGAACCCGATTGTCACAAAATTTGAACCATATCATCTTCCAGACCAGCTGGCAAGGTTATGGAATTCAGTTGATTAGTCATACTGTTTTCTGAATAGCGTGAACTAATTCAGCGAAAAGCATGCAAAAGTGGGCGTGAGGCTTTATATCTCCGCAATGGTTTGGCCTATTAAGACCAAACTTGGTGTGTGTTATAACAAAGCAAGACCTGCCAGAACTACCTGCAGTGTTTCAAGCTGTGCCCCCCTAGTGGTTAGGAGATATATGAAAAAATGCATATTTTTTGCTCACCAACTTCCTGAATGCTTTGTAGCCAAAAATCACAAAACTGGTCTCGTTAGATTGATTGCATCATGCTTTTTTGCAATGTCAGCATTGGGCATGACCATTTTGAATTATGATCTAAAATGCTGCTTATTTTCTGAAGCATTAGTATCTTTATATGAAATGAATTACAAAATCTTGACTCATTACCATCATTGTACTCAAAAGTTTGGGGGCAAGCGCCACCTTGTGGTCAAAGTTATGATGAAATTTAGAAAAATGCTAATAACTTTTGGTTTTATTAACCTATTTATGTCGGACTGGCGTTGATAGATTCGCTTGGATCATGATGAGAACACCGATACCAATTTTTCCAATATTGGCCCATACTTCCTGTCCACCATTTTGATTAATGGTTGAAACCCTACTTTTTCAAACTCCTCCTAGATTGTTAGATCGATTTTCACCAAATTTGGCTCGGATCATCTCCAGACCAAGCTGGCAAAAGTTATGGATTTACGTGTTGATACGAGAAAGCGGTTTCGTTGCAAGCATGAAAAGGCGAATTTGCCTGTAAAATGTGCCAAACTGCATCTGAGGTTGTATCTCTCTGCAAAGGTTTGGCATATTTACCTAAACTTTGTATGTGCCATTGTCACCTCACACACTGACCACGGCACATCAATTTGGCTTAACAAGCGCCACCTATATTGGCCAAAGAGTAATAAACCATTCATTAACATTTAATTATGAAATTTCCAAAATGCTAATAACTTTCGATTACATTAGGCTATTGCTTAATGGAAACTAGTCTCAAAATAATATTTACCTGGCTAATGCCAACAACATATGTACGAAATATGCCAGAGTAAGCTGAACTTCCTGTCCTCCATTTTTGATTTATATTTGAGAGCCTACTTTTTGAACTCCTCATCAACCACATTGATGAATTTCGACCGGAATCAGGTAAGATGATCTTCAGACTGTGCTGATAAAATGTTATGGATTTTGTGTTGATGGAACTAAAACTGTTCCGCATATCACAGCGGTAATTTCAGGCATGACCCAAAATGACACTTCAGCCTATATCTCTGCAATGCTTTGGCATATTGACACCAATCTTTGTGCATAGATATACTTTTGATACTTTTTAGATACTTTTTAGGTATCGGTATGGAGCCGAAGATTTTGTAATTATTTCCTTAACGATACGATAATGCGTTTTCAAAAAAAACAACATTTTAGGCTTATAATTCAAAATGTCAAATTTCAAAATAGCTGACATGGGAGAAATTTGATATCATTCGGCCTCGACATGACTGACTGAATCTAAAGAGACCAGTAGATATGATTTTATTGAAACCGATTTCCAAGTAATAAGCGAAAATATGCATTTTTCATATCTGACCACTAGGTGGCGCTGCATCAGGAAACACGGTAGTCTCAGGTCACATGGTTATTATGACCACCACGCAAGTTTAGTCTCAATATACCAAACCGTTTGCAGGGATATAGCCTCACATGCATTTTTGCGTGCTTTTACATTAAGAATTTGTTCGAGTGGTGACCGAGCGGTTGGACAAATCAACGAATTCCGCCTTTTTTGCCTACATGGTCAGAAGATGATCTGAGCCAAATTTCATTGAAAGTCGGACTAGCAGGAGTCTGGGGCGGTTGAAAAGTAGGTTTCGAACAACTGAGTAAATAGCGAAAGAGAACTAAACCTTAGATTTTTGAATTTTGGGGTTCATTAGACTTGGCCTAAGCCAAGGATTCAGAGGAAAAAGAATTTGAATTTTGTGGCTTACGGTTCAAAAGTTATTAGCATAAAAATATTGAAACTTTGGACGAGTGTTGGTGCTAGAGAGTTGGAGTTAGAGACTCTACCCTGGGTTATAGCTAATGCTGGGACTGTCCTCTATCAGTGTGCTACATTTCACAACTTTCCCACAAGCGGTTCTATGGGCTGCCATAGACTTGCGGCGGAAGAAAAAAAATCACGCTAACGGATACAATAGGTGCCTAAGCACCTTAGGTGCTTGGCCCCTAAATATAGCTGCAAACAGCAATTATGGGGCCAAGCACTCCAGAGGCAAATTGAAGAGCTAAGCATGGCATGGAGCATCAGACCAACTGCAGAAATGCGAAATTGAAGCCATTTTAGGATGACTGTAAATGAAATGGCTGAAAAATCATAAATACAACCACTATTAATATGATTAAATGGCTTATCACTTTTGACCAACAGGTGGCGCTGTTACCAAATTGATATGGCATAGTCAGTGTGATGTGACAATGGCACATACAAAGTTTGGTACAAATATGTCAAAGCTTTGCGGGGATACAGCCTCAGATGTATTTTGGCATCTTACGAATAAATTCATTGATAAGCTAATCAAAAACCGTTTCGTATATCAACACGAAATTCATAACTTTTTGTCAGCGCCACCACTTGTCCAAAGTTTCAATATTTTTATGCTAATAACTTTTGAACCATAAGCCTGTAACAAATTAGCTCAAAGTGAGATGTACATAATTAATCATAACGGGTTATTATTAACTACATTCATCTTCAGGAATTACTCGTAGCATTATATCATTAATAGTACAATAAAATGATTTGTTCGTCCGCAGGGCGGACAGTGTTAATCGTTTATTGACTCTAAGTAAAATTATTTCTCTGGCCACGAAAAATAATTTTACTACTAATACATTGCTTCCAGAGCATGTAACAAAACCGGAACGTTAAAGTGACCTCGTTCTGTGAGCAGCAAACACAGAAACAAGTGTGAATACCTTATGGATGTTTATACTCCACTACAGGGGAACATGCACATCAGACTAAACACACAACATACGCATTAAACATAGATTGCCAACGCAAGGAGGCATGGACAGAGGAGAGAGAGAGAGAGAGCGCGACGAGCAGAGGAGAGAGAGAGAGGAGTGAGAGAGAGAGAGAGAGGAGTAAGAGCGCGCAGCAGAGGAGTGAGAGATAGACTTCTGACCTCGGGCGAGCGCTCACGCGCCAAGAGAGTGGAGAGTCATGAGTCACAGCGATGAGGTACTCAATAAACTAAATCAACTGTTAGAAATCCATCAAAAGAATTCACTCACCTTAACCCTCTGAAGTCGATTAACGCGTATAAAAATATTCCGTGATAAAGTAATCCATATGAAAACAACGCGATGTCCGTTTTTCACATCTCCCTTCATTATCT
>NW_024874858.1:4464-4592 GCF_018340385.1 Cyprinus carpio
TTTCGCGATGAGAGGAATAAGACATAATGATGTGGTTGAGGATTTGAGATTTGGATTTCCTCAGAAAAAAAGAATAAAGCACTTTATTCAGCAGAGATCATAAACATGAGTAAGTCTCTTTTTATTTA
>NW_024874858.1:4686-4799 GCF_018340385.1 Cyprinus carpio
TCATTCAAAAGCTTGATGTAAATAATATAAATGTAACAAATAAATGTAACTGTAACAAACATTGCTGTTCTTTCAATTTATCCCCCCTAAAAAACCTGAAAAAAATATTCTCA
>NW_024874859.1:0-775 GCF_018340385.1 Cyprinus carpio
CAGAAGCAGAGACAGCAGCAGATCACTACCTTTCCATTGAGATTGAAAACTTCTGCAGAACAAACACACTATTTATCATCAACAACTCATCAAATCAATCAATCAATCGATCGATCGATCGATCAATCAATCAATCAATCAATCAATCAATCAATAATCAATCATCAATCCAATCAATCAATCAATCAATTATCAATAATCCAATCAATCAATCAATTGACCAATCAGTAATCATCAATCAATATTGTTGAATGAAATCAGACCTTCAAGAAAAGCAAAGAAAGCGCCACTGTCTTTCATCATCTCCGTGTGTCTTTGATTGTGTGTGAGAGCTGAGATGTGTGTGTTGATCTCCTCCAGCTTCTCCTTCATCATCTGCTTCTTCTGCTCCTCTTCCTCTCTCAGTGCAGTGATTGTAGCTTCTTCTTCATCTCTGAGAAACTGATGAAGCTTCTCAAACTGCTGTTTAATCTGACGCTCTGTGTGCTGAGCTTGAGACTGAAATCAAACCACATTCACTTCAATCGTCTCCATCAACACACATCAACACAATCTCATCATTCAGACCTGAGAGAAACTCAGAGACAGACATATAACGATCCAGAAGCAGATTGATGATCGTCATTTACACAAAGGGGTGCACCAATCAAGATCGGCCGATGGTTAATGCGCATCTCCTCAGTAAAGCCGGTTCTGTAATCAGCGATAAATCCCATCAGGTGCGTGATTTCACATAGAGCAGCTGTTACTAAACGAGCCGTTGTTAACTGACAAG
>NW_024874860.1:0-1117 GCF_018340385.1 Cyprinus carpio
GTGTGTGTATTTATAATTACATTTATCAATTAACTAGTTTTGATTTCAAGTCGGTATACAGTCTTGATTAATTTGATTTTTAATTAGCATTTTAAATTAATTATAAATATACAGAGGATTTAATCGTTTTGGAAATTTAGTTTTTTATATATATGAAATGTTCTATGTGAATATTTGTTATTTAACTATAAAACAAGCATTGCAATTTCTTATACACACATTTTACACATACAGTATCTATATACATTATTAGTTTTATTATTAGATTAAGTTTTTTTTATTAGGAGTGCAAAAACATTCAACATAGGGTGAACACAAAACATAACAAAAAAACACAAAACAACAATAAAACAGCAATGAAAAATAGTAGAAGGATTTAAATAGTAATAGCATGTATAATAATATTTATAATAGTATTTTGTAAAGACGGCAACATATGATAACAATAACAGTAGTAATAGTAATGCTAAAAGATGGTGATATTTTGTGTGGACAGAAATAGTGATATCAATAATACCAATAATAAAAGCGTACACTCAACAATAGCAACAATAATAACAGCAATACAATGTAACAATATACATTACTAAATATGGTGACGATGATAATATTTTTGTAATATAAACAGAAATAGTTATTATATCAATAATAATATAATAACGATTGAATAATAACAGCAATAATATTAAAAACAACATCAATAATAAATGCCAATGATGGAAATGATGATAATATTTTGGCGAATATGAAACAGTAATATCACACAACAGTAGTACACAATAATAACACACAATATAATAATGATAAAATGACAATAGAAATAGTAGTAATGAAATAATTACACATAAACTAACACATACCACACCTCTCCTAGGTTCTGTGTCAGTGTTTTTTCTTTTCTTTCCTCTTCTCATTCACAGTACAGTTACTATTGTATGTATGCCTAAGCTGAGGTGTTGCATTAAAAGAAGGGTGTGGTGCATTAGGGCTGTCACTTTTAGTTCGAAAATCGATTGCACAATCGATCTGACCAACCAAAAAAAGTTTCGAAAATGAAAATAGGGAATCGATTTTAACCAAATATGTACACTATTAATTTTAAAAGAATTAAACAATT
>NW_024874861.1:0-866 GCF_018340385.1 Cyprinus carpio
ACACACACACACACACCCAAACATGTTAAGAGTGAAACTACCTACGATGTTTTTCTTCTTGTCCTGCAGCTGTGAATCAGTGAAGAACGATGGCGTCTGATAAAGTGCGTAGCTTCTGAACTCGCGAAAAGGACTTGAGAGAGAAGCTGAACTATGAAGAGGAGTTTCAGTGGCACTTAAAGAATGATCATGAATCTATATCAGAGTCTGAAATGGAAAAAGCAGATAGATTAAAAACTGTGGATAAGATGGTGGAGTGTTTTGGGCCAGAAGAAGCTTTGAAGATCACAGTGAAGATCCTGAAGAAAATGAACCAGAACAGTCTGGCTGTTGAGCTGGAGAACAAACACAAGCAAGGTAACAGGTTAAAGTTAAAGACCCAGGTGTACTGTTTTTCTAAAGTTGATGTCTCACAGTTTACAGTGTGATGGTTTATGTAATGCGATTCTGTAATTTCATTCTGATCTCTTTCTCTCACACAGGTCAGGCTGAGGATAGAAATGAGGATCCTGCTCCTGTTATAGCCGAATCAAAACCAACTGAGGGTAAATAGCTGAGCTTTACTTCCATTCCTCTATATGTGAGGACATACAGTGGAGTGAAATGTTGTGTCTCACAGGACCGTGGTGCTACTTATTTAAACATACAGCAGAAGTGAAAACAAATATAAACCTGTACAACCTACACAGAGAGGTAATCTGATGATATATACACATAATCTAAGAAAAACTATACTTTACACAAATACTGTACATGGGATTGTGCAAAAGAGATTTCAGGGCAAGTAGCCAGTGTTGGGCAGTAGCGCTACTAGTTTAACCACATTTCTCAGTAGCGTCACTGTTTTCTGAATCAAATAGATTTTT
>NW_024874862.1:0-843 GCF_018340385.1 Cyprinus carpio
TATTATTATTATTATTATTATTATTATTTGGATTGTTTAAAATAATGATTTAAATATTTCTTACTCTCAAGAGACATCTAGTTGTCATAATTTGTAAACATATAGTGAATATTTCTTATGCTTCATTGTCCAGCACCCTGAAAAATGTCTGTTTGGGCTGATATGCGTTAGTGTTTTTAATATGCAGCCCTGTCTTAAAATAAAGGCTTTTTTCTAATTAATCTATATGAATTAGTAAATACACCACAGTTCAGAGACTCAGATCTGTTGGATTTATAACACGTGAATTTATCCACTTCTCTTTGAAATACCAGCGAAAGCAGTCAGATCGTAATCCCGAGGTTTGACACCGAATATGTTACTGAGGACAGATTGAATTATAAATAATGAACACTCACATGTTCTACATAAATGAGCTGAAATAAATGTATGCTTTTAACGTATCGCTATAACGGTATGTCCTGATGCAACGCCATCCTTATTCGTTGCATGCTCGCGCATCAAGCGTGATCAACTGCTAAATTCTTCTTCTTCTTCTTCTTTTTAATCTAAACCTTGAAATAATGATATGTTCTCTTGTATTTCTTCCTGTTAACTTCATTTTCCCTACTTCTTGTCTAATATTGTATAAATTGTGTCCCTTATTCCCTTCATCCCATTGTTTTTGCCAGCCCTTCATAATATTAGACCTTATTTTTGCTTTACTAAATGATATTTCCATAATTCTGTCTTACTTCAGAGCTTGCTTAGCCAAAGTGTCTGCAGCCTCATTCCCCTCAATCCCCCTAGGAGCTGGAACCCACATAAATCTGACTTCTATTTTTATATGATGTTGTCTGAACA
>NW_024874863.1:0-1272 GCF_018340385.1 Cyprinus carpio
CATCAGGTACTGACATGAAGCACACATACTCAGAGCAGCGCTGCTGCATTCCTGAAGTATTAGTGAGTTTCAAAGTGACAGGTCTGAATTTACGCTTTTCATACCCTGAGACTGAGACAACCACTGAAACTCTCTGACACACAACAGAGCACTTGACTGCATCACTGACACGGCTTCTTTGGACTAGTGCTACGGTTCATGCTAACATCAATAAACTGCAGCGTTTTGATAGCTGGCATGACATTATAGCAGGTTAACCCATATGGAAATGTAATATATGGCATATATTCCTCTATTGTGATATTGCTTCCAGAACTGAGAAATATTTACACGACAGCTACAGCAATCAAACAGTAAATGTATCAAGAAATAAAAACAACCACTGATCCAAAATGGAAATATAATGACATATTACTCTATATCAAGAGGGATTTTGCCATATATGTTACCTATAAAGAAACATATGTACATTTTCTGGGTATATGAAGATACAAGTTTATAACATATATAAAATACTGTATATGCAACTTAATTAAAACAACATATATACAACAATCTGTATGTTTATATGTTTTAGTGTTTTTTTAAACACGTCTATATTTTATATTTACTTATTTAATATCAATGATTCATTATTTATTTATTTTTACTATTACATTTATATTTATAAGTAAATACATTTCATTACAGATGCAGTAAACATATTAGATCCAAAATGATTTACAAAAGACAAGCAAAAGCAAAGAGCCAACAACATTCATACATTATTCAGAAAACAGAACACATTAAATCACAAAAGACTATTTTAAGAGAATCTCTGTGAAGTATTGCAATATCGCGTATGATGATGTTATTTGGGCATAAAAAAAAAAAGAAAAGAAATCTAATATAACACTAACTGTGAGTATAATTCCGACACAGCGACAACAAATTAACAACAAACAAAACGTATTCCTTTACAGTAACATTTACTGTACATGAGCTACTGTATTAACTGTAGTTACATGAGAATGTGACCTCTTGTAGAGAACAAACTGTGCTTTGTGTTCACTCAGGGTGTGTTTGTTTTATGACAGATTTTAATTTCTGAATTAATTTATTATGAGATGTTCACAAAAACAGAATGAATACTTTTGCACTGCATGGCGATCATATCACTGTAATATCTCTTTTTTCACTAAAATTCGGTGTTTTCTGTATTTTTATTTTATTTACCTCTAGGAGGAGCTCAATATAGCACTGAACTCATTACAGGAGAAACTTCAACACAAT
>NW_024874864.1:0-1830 GCF_018340385.1 Cyprinus carpio
GGCATCTATGTCTTCACAGAGTTCTTCAATGTTGTTGTTCAAACCAGCATGTTCCATCCAAGTTTGTCTGAAGCATTCTTCAAACTCTGCAACACTTTCTCCTGTTTTCTGCACACAAGAGGTAATTTTGGCCCAATTAACCTCTGCAGGTTTGTTCAAATAGAGGTTTGAACTTCCCATCAGATTCAATGTTTCTTGAGATTCCCAATCCTTCTTTCAACACTTTCTGTAAGTCGTTGTTGGTCATTGTCTCTTAAGTTACATTAACAATCATCACACTGTCCAGTGGATGTAAATTGTAGATTTTTTTGAAGAAATTGCCAAACTTTCCGTGGTTGCTTGTACACATCTGGCAATTCTTTTGACCATTTGTCAACTTGCTCTGGAGTAGCTGGCTGGTATGTTCTGTAGGGAATATATTTCTTTACCACCTTTTTTACTCTGCAGTTCGTCGTTCACCATCTTCCTCATACTCCTCTTCATTTTCAGTTTCAACTTCAGTCCTTCTGTTCTTAACAATTACAGGAGCAAGTCTAACCTTCAGTTTTGTCCTTTTTAATTTCAGCATGTGTGTTGATATCTGCATCACTGTTATCAGAGCTGCTTGAGATTTTGATTCCAGTCGTTTGGAGAGCAAAGAAGTAACCTTCAGCCATTCTCATGTGTAACAGTCTTTCTTTGTGCTTTTCTTACTGTCTGTAATTGTTCAGCCAGTGCTCGAACCTTTGCTTTCTCTGCTTTGTTCTCATGTTGTAATTTGTCAGGTTACATATCTCTGTAGGTGCTGTTGAATTTGTTTGAGCAAAATTACAGACAAGCTTATCTCTTGCTGGTGTTTGTCCTTAAGCTTCTGCATCTTTCCATAAGCTCCTTAATGTCCCGCAAAGCCCATAGTCCACTCTCTGAGTACTTGATGCTGTACTTCTGGCAGATGTCATCATGGCACTTCCTCAGTCCCAGCCTTTGTCCAGATATGCATTCAGATTTCATCCAACATCTGACTCAATGGTAACATTTTGGGAGGTTCTGTCCCATGTCTTCTTTCTGTTGTTGGCCTCAATGCAATCTAATTTCATTGCCATTGTTTTGTGTGGCAGGCCCAGCCATGGCAAATACAGGAAAAGTGCCCCTCAGAGGTGTGAAAAACAGAACAAAAGGTGTTAGAACTGTTAAAGGCACTTATTCAGATTTAATTCACAGCAGTCTGTTAGACTGGACCATTTTCAGTTACACAGACATATCATTAGTTTAAATGCTCAGCTTAGCTTTCAATCTTCCATTTAAAAAACAAAAAACATTTACATTCAGGCAAATTTTCCTTGTTTAATGTCTGAATTGGACCAGCCTAGAAGGCTAATTACTTTTTCAAATTTAACCTTTAGACAAATTTTACATTATATCTTTCAGTATGTTTAACGGAAGGCAAAACAAACTTATAGTTTCTATTTTATGCCATCATCTCTAACCCAGTTAGAACATTTATTTCCAAAAGGCCAATAGAGTGGCTACTGAATTAAGAAGCAAATTCAGTCAAGAATTTCGAATTCTTGCAACAACATCAGTCCCAATTCTTTCCAAGGCTCCTACAGTCACTGGACAAATGGACTAAATTTTTTTTTTACACAATTCCTACAGACAAAAAGAGAAAGGACCAAGCCTCTGCTTCTACAATCTCTTGATGAACGGACTAAATTGTTTCTTAAACAATTCCTACAGACTCCAGAGAACAGGACTAAGTCTATAATTACACATCTATGGCTCCTACAGTCTCATGAGAACGGACCTAAACCTTTTTCTTAAATGATTCTTACAGACTCAAGAGAACAGGAC
>NW_024874865.1:0-2047 GCF_018340385.1 Cyprinus carpio
ACCTCCAAACCGCCCCCCCTGATTCTGGGTGGTAAGAGCAATGGTGAGTGAGTCTAATTTAGTCCCTCACTCCAATGTTTTTGGTGCACTATTGACAAGGAGACCCATTGTCACTTGAAATTTTTTCCTTGGTATGCCCCCACCTAGGTACTATGTGCTGTAATAGCATTTTTGCCACTCCTTTTGAGTCTGCTTTACTAGGTGGGCATTGCCTCTGTCCATTTAGAGAACATGTCAACCATTGCAGGCATTATTTCTTGCCCTTGTGGCCGTCAGCTCTATGTAATCCATCATGACATGTTGGAAGGGCTGTGTGGTTTGTGGGTGCCCTGCCATGGGTTGTTTGTTATTTCTTCCTATGTTTAAGCTGGTGCACATATTAGGCAGTTTTTATTAGAATGCTTCCAGCTTGGACTCAGAACCCTTTTGTAAAAAATGAGGACCCTCCTAATGCCTCCTATCATTTATCTCCTTTGACACATGTATTCACCCCATGGGTCAAAAACACAGTATGTTGGAAAAGAAATGAGGCGGCAAGCATGGTTTTTATTGGGTCCTAGCCACACACATTTTACTCTTTGTAGTGTGGCTCCTGCCTTTTTTTCCATGCAGCCTTGTCCTCAAAAGAGGCCCAAGCCTGCATGTCAGACAGTATTTACTATGGCTGTTTCAGTAGTGTGTTACATAGACTAGTGTGTGCTATTCTTAGGCTCTGGCTGTGAGACAGGAGCTGTGACGCTTTGCTGCAGCATCCGCTCTAGCGTTTCCTATGCAGACACTATGTCTTCTTTCTCTGCCAGTATGAGCTTGACATTTCACACTGCTAGTTGTGCTGGTAATGTACAGCATCCAGTAATTCAGAGACTAGTTTTTTGTGCACATTGGTTTGCCATCTGATTTCAAGAAATCTCATGTTTCCACAGCGGCTGAATCGTGACACACTTCAAATGCGATTCACTATCTGTGTAAATGCAGGCAGTTTTGCCTTCAGCCAGTTTATTAACGCCTCCTGATTAATGCCAGCCCGGCTGTCTGTACTGAGGGGATATTGTGGCAAGCTTCCACAGTCCAGTGTCGCCATCTGTTGGCTACTCGCAAATCCACTCTGTGTCACTCCCCCTGGTAGTTTTGTAGATGCGCTGCTGTCTACGTACAGCGCCATTTATTTGTATTGGCACGCCCAGCAAGTTCAAGGCGCAGCAATAGACCTGCTGGATAGCCGCGGCGCAGCAATGGGGTTCCCTTCGTCAGGGAGTGGCATCAGCGGCTGGATTCAGTGTATTACAGCGCTTTTATGGTTATGTTGGGCATTTCCATAAGGCTTGCTGGTAGCAACGCACTACCAGCGAAGCTGCAGAAAGATGTGAAGTTTTACTTCGCTAGTATCAGTGATACGCCAGAGGAACTTAAGAGTGTCAGGCTGCCATAACCAACAAAATCTCTACAGGCTAATACAGCTTTTTCAAGAGTCGCTATAGCTCAGAGACATGGCCGAAGTCCAGTCAGCCACGGCGCCCAGCCCCAGTCGACCTGAGAAATAGGCTTCACCACGTAATTTCAGCGCCATGATCCTGCAAGAGAACACTCAGCACGTGACCTCAAGCTGTGGACGGGAGAAGAACGGTTTGGTCTGGGATCAGGTAAACTCTAAGGTCGGTGTGCACTTTGTAGTGCTAATTTCAATTGCCCTAAATGCTTTTCCTCTTTTTGTCCACGTGAATCAGTTGGTTTGCAGATAATTTGTGGTGTCAAAATCATTTGACTCAATGGTCTTTCAATTTCGGCTGTAATTAATACTAAACGCTCTGCAATAATGTAAGTCATACCCAGAAATGCCATTATCTTTGCTTCTTATTTCTTGGTTTTGCACCGTAACACTCCACTGATCCTTTTCTCAGAAATGTGTTTCCCGTTTTTCGAAATAACATGGCCTAAAAATGTAACCTGTTCCTCTGCGATAGAAACCTTTTTGATTATTCACTTTATGACCGTTTTCTGCTAAATGGTTTAGTAGTTTTCAGAGTTGCCTCTAAACACACTTCTCTGG
>NW_024874866.1:0-1266 GCF_018340385.1 Cyprinus carpio
AGGATAGAAAAATACTTCAATATATGTTCACACAGATTTTAAAATGTTCCATTTATGTGCATTAAATATAAAAATGCATATACATGCATTTCTATTTTCATAAACTTTAATAAAGCCCAATATAGTATTTATGCAAAACTGTAATCCCTAAGTACCATTACGTTTTTTTCTTATTTTAATAGTATTGACAACATATTTCTCAAGTTATCACACATAAAGTGAAGAAAAGAAACTATATTACTTATCTATTTTTTTCATATCAATTTTCACCTTGACTTAAACCACATTGTTTCTTTTTTACCTTCTGTGTTGTTGCCTACAACACTTCAGTTAGAGGACTGGGAAATAGCAAACAGGGGAAAAAAGGCATGACTTATTTTGCATACAGCTATAGCCAAACCTGTTGAAACTGTTGTCATAGCCAAGGCTTTTTTATTGGAACAGAAAGAAAACAGCAAGGGTCCATTAGAAAAATACTGTTGGAAGTTTTTTTTTTCCACCAAGGCAGCTCAAGGAGGTTGGACACACAAGTACAGTGGCTCTTTTGGCCCAAGGCCAAGCCAACATCAAAGTTAGTTCACTAACTTTACATTCCTAGTTATGTTGGCTTGGCAACAGAAATGTTGCTTGGCACAAGCCAAATACAATTGTTATGCTATTTAAACTTCCTATTATTATTATTCTTCTGAGAATTACAGACAGAATTCCAAACGCTATCTCCTCCTAGGAGCTTTTTAAGCCACAAGCCCCAAACTTAGCAGAGACCTGGGCCCCAGGAGGTGTAGTTTTATGCTATATCTTTTAGACTGATCAGACACAGATGTTGTGTGTTTTTATAAGTCCAGGAAATCTCCCATAGACTCCATTATCTGAGAAAAAGTTAGCCTCTGCAGGGGCAATTCCGGGATGAGGAGGAGTCTGCAACAGTTCTTTTAAATCGGTTAGACTAAATACATGGAATTTATTTCAAACTGACAAGCTAAACCAAGCTTATATTTAGATAATTACAGGGGGTCAGGGCTTATTAAAAATGTATATCCTGGCCACAGAAGAGAAGAAAGGCGAGGAATTCACAGTAGTTCAAGCGAGTAATGGTCTCACAGCTGAGACTCACAACAAAGCAATTTATTCTTGTTTAAGACCTTTTAAAAATAAAATATTACAGCGATTGCACACAATCCACCCATTAGAACAAACCAAGAGGTAAAAAGAGGGTGTTTTTCAGCTGTTGAAGTTTGAAAATGAGCGATTTGCGTCAGCTCTTTT
>NW_024874867.1:0-1785 GCF_018340385.1 Cyprinus carpio
CACACAAAATCAGCCAATGTGGCTCCTTCCAACAGGGTTCTGTGGAGGTGGGGTCATGTTTATTTTTGCTTTTAGAATGTAACAGAGGGAGAAACAATGAGAAATACCTTTTATTTCTCTGATTCACTGCTTTGTTCTTGCTTACACCTCTCACTCTCTTCAATCACTTTGGAGCTCACTCAATCTAGCTCTCTCTACATGGGGCCAACTTTGAATCATGTGTTTACAAACAGCAAGAGACAATCCTACTCCATTTTGCCCTTTATGACTAACTTGTGTTTATGTTAATGTATTTTTTAAAAACAATGGTACCTATTCAAAATAAATCTACTACTTGTGCCACTGGAATGGAGATTGGAGATTGGAAGTACCTAACTGAGACTACAGCCAGTGTTGGGGAAAGTTACTCGAATGTTACTCCTCCTGTAAAATTACTTTACTTATTACAGGGAATTAAAGTTATAGTTATGTTACCGTCCTGCCCCCTTTTAAAAAGTGACAGATAACCTGTTTAGTCTGCTTATTTTAGAATTAGTAGTATGTGCCCTTTATTGTCACTAGTCACAAGTACCATGAAATTAGCCATCAAATTAATCCACTTTACTGGAACAATAATTAACATTAGAGTCAACAATCAGCCAATCTTTACATATTGCTTCTCCAACCAGGTGATGCCATACAGAGAAGCAATGTGCATATTTAAGAATAATAAAGTCTCTCCCAACTAATAGATATCTAATGCTATTTAACTAATATCATATTGATAAGAGCAGCATGGAGTATGTTTTTTTTTACAAAACATATAACATTTCCTAACATCCCTGGCTGAAATAAAAAATAAAGCAACTCAACCCCGATTTTTGAACTAATGTTTTTCTGCTCATGTATTTATAAGAGCAGTATTCAGTGTTTTACAGAATTAAATTTTGCTTAATGCTACTCTCCGGCGAGTGCTTGCATCACTGGCAGTAGCATCCTACGGTCAGCGCCGTGTTTCTTTTTATATGTTTTGGATGGCTGATTGCTTCAATAAATTAGATTTAGAATTGTTGAGGTGGTTATAGACCTTTATTATGTAGGTTGTAGAAGTTTACAATGGATAACAATGTTCTTTGCATCTTAGACGTGACACAATGCTTGTGAACACATATCCAACGATTCTCATTTTTCCTTGACTCCTCCTACCCTATTGCATCAGAATCCTGTGGGTATAATCACGTTACTAAGTCCATCTCTTTTTTTTAACCGTTAGGGTTGATTTGGGGTTGCATTTATTTTCACTTTGGGCTAATTGCATATTATATATTATTATATTTGTGTGTGTTCATGTCCATTTATAGGTTGGACAGAGACTCAGCCCAGACCAGCTTCTTCAAGAGAAAGGCGAGAGAGAACTTCATTCTAAATTTGGTGCCGTGTGGTTCACCCATCCAGGAACCAGCACGCCAGAGCTCCACCCGTTCAGGAACCATCACCACCCCAAGCACACCAGGCTCCACCCATCCCGAACCAGCACACCAGGCTCCACCCCATCCAGGAACTAGCACACCAGGCTCCACCCATTCCCAAAAACCACACACCAGGCTCAGCCATCCACACCACCACACACAGGTTCCACCCATCCAGGAACCAGCACACCAGGCTCCACCCATCCAAAAACCAGCACACCAGGCTCCACCCATCCAGAACCAGCACACCAGGCTCCCCCCATCGGGAACCCAGCACACCCGGCTCCACCCGTCCAGGAACCCAGCGCACCGGGCTCTTTCCAACCTTACACCACCA
>NW_024874868.1:0-1987 GCF_018340385.1 Cyprinus carpio
ACTACTAATATAGAATTGAACTGTTTCAAGACATCATAGCACGGAAGCCACCGCGTGCCATGATTTCTCATTGAGTAAACACTTCCCTGCTTTTTATATCTAAAAGTCTCCCTGCACACTCCTATGACAGATTTCATCAAGGTTAAGTAAAATATAATAAATGTAATACAATGCTTCTCTCTCTAGAGATATTTTTTATAGCTGACTATCTAATGGTCTTTCCTGAGGTAAATGTGACTATAACGTGACATTTTGTGTTTTACTGGCGCTCTATCTGTGGCTGAAAAAAAAAAAAAACACGCTTGTATTTTGTGAAAATATTTAAAAGCACATTTTGAAAGCTTGATCATTTATTTCTGATTAAAAGTAACAAAGCACAAAACCTATTCTGATTATTGGATGGTAGGCACGCTACAAATAATGAATGGAATTAAAAACATTAAAAAATTTCCAAGCATTTACACTGTCCTTAAAAAACAAGATGTCAAATGGTTTCTTTTTAATAATCCCAGGTCATATGTAATATTTTACTGCATAATTATTACATGCTGTGCAGAAATATATTTTGTATTCAATTAATTATTGTCGACAGTGTGGTAAGCTATAGTCTACACAGAGAGCTTCGCAATTCATGTACATTATCCTGCCTGAAAAAAAGACCATAAACATTACAGTTCACGTCTGCTGTAAGAAATAACTAACAGATGTCAAACCTAAAAAATGAATAATGTCCGAGCAAATCATGACTTTCACTTTACACCTACCTCTGACGCAGGTGTAAGATTTAGTCCCAGAAGCGATAGCACTACGCCGAGATGGTGTAACGTGGTATATATTCTATGCACGCATTTTACGCCCAGTAAAATTTTAATTAACTTTCCCAGTGTCACCCTGTGTTCTTTTCTCCATCTAGGGCTCCCCTTCAGAATTTTTGAGATCTTGGAGCTTCCCGTTGCTGAGGGTTTATTTATTTATTTTTGCTCCTGGAAATCAATAGGTTTTGTCATATATTTGTTTACCATGAGAGATCAAAACTTGAAACTTGTTCAGTTTTCTATTGTTGTGCTGATGTAAGTGACGTCAACGCATTAAACAGTACATGTTTTTGTTTAAAAACGTTAGGTGTAAATAAATAATCCAATTCCAATCACCCATTGAAAAATACTCAGCAAATCTTTTACAGAACTTTGTCAAATGCTCTCTCATCTACACATGAAGGTGTAATTAAAATCCCCAAACTTTCATAAAGAGTTCAGTCTATGGCAGGGATTCAACTCCCGCCTCCTGAGAGCATCATCCTGCAGACTTCAGTTCCAACCCTGCTCCAACGCTCCTGAAGTAATTATCAAGGCCCCTTGAACAATCTTTGATTAGCTGGTTCAGGTGTGTTTGATTGGGGTTGGAGCTGAAATTGCAGGACAGTAGCTCTCCAGGAGCAGGGGTTGAGACCACTTGTCTAGGTGTGGATAGGCAACCCAGTCCTGGAGGGCCACTATCCTGCAGAGTTTAGCTTCTGCCCTCATAAAAACTCACCTGCCTGTATCTATCTAGTAATCCCGAAAACACTGATTGCCTTGTTCAGGTGTGTTTAATTAGGGTTGGAGCTAAACTCTGCAGGACAGTGGCCCTCCAGGACCGAAGTTGCCTATCCCTGGTCTAGGGAGTTAGCCTAATTTTTACCTCCTCTGGAAACAGGTAAGATGCTAACGGACTAGTTTGAAGACTAATTGTTGTGTTGGCGCCCCGTTTCCATGGCAACTCCCTCCGCTCCAGTGTTTGAATGAGACTCGAATGTTCAGCACGCACGCCCATTAAAACACGTCACAGTCATGAAGAATTTACATCAACGTATAAAATTAGAATGTTACATAAATAAATAAATATAATTAAATTGTTATTAAATCATCTATTCTTTTTCTGTTCTTTTGACTTGCTTATTTTGTGTTCACGGTGTATTGTGTGTATGTACTTGATGTGTGAAATGCAG
>NW_024874869.1:0-1956 GCF_018340385.1 Cyprinus carpio
AAAGAAACTAACTGGACACTCCACATTGTCATCATTTCCTGGAGAAGCACAGCCCCGGCACTGATTTGACTGGCATCTACCTGCAATTTGAAAGATTTCCCAAAATTGGTGCTGCCAACACGGGTGCCAAACACAAAAGAGCCTTAGCTGCATCAAATGCCTCTTGACACTGGGTGGACCAGATAAATTCAACCTTGGCCTTCAACAGGTTGGTCAGTGGGGACACTACTACAGAAAAGTTTTTACAGAAAGCACGGTAGTACGCCGTCATTCCCAGGAAGCGCATCAGTTCTTTCTTTGTGGAGGGCCGTGGAAATTGCTTTACAGCCCGGACCTTGGCTTCCACCGGACAGACAAAACCCTGACCAACAACCTTCCCTAAGTATGTGACCGTAGCCTTGGCAAACTCACATTTTGCCAAATTAATAGTCAACCTGGCCCACACCAGTCTTTCGAACAAGGCTTGCACTCTCCCGATATGCTCCTCCCAGGAGTCTGAATAGATGACCACGTCGTCCAAATACACGGCACACCCTTTCAGACCTGAGACCACCCGATTCCTCAGCATTTGGAAGGTGGCTGGAGCATTCCGCAAACCAAAAGGCATCACTGTATAAGAGAACAAACCAGATGGAATTATAAAGGCAGCAATTTCACAGGCTCTTTTGGTAAGCGGTACTTGCCAATAACCTTTTAAAAGATCAAATTTGCTAACATACTTCTGACCCAACTTGATCAATACAGTCCTCCATCCTAGGAAGAGGATAAAGGTCTGCTTTAGTAACATTGTTAACTTTTCTATAATCAGTGCAGGGTCTGAAAGTGGAATCAGACTTTTTGACCAGAAGACAGGGTGAAGCCCAATTCGAACAACATGGCTCAGCAATACCATTGTCCAACATATACTGTACCTCTGTTTCCTGTTGCAGTCTCTTCTCCTCAGATACACAATAAAATCTGTTTGATAGGCTTAACATCTCCGATGTCAATGTCGTGCTCAATTAAATGGGTTTGCGATGGAGTTCAAGAAAACAAAACAGGGTAGTTTCTGATAAGCGCTACCAATTCATCACGTTTCTCAGAGTCTAAATGATCTACCAAAACCCCAAGGTTTTGCAAAGTCTGGGAATTTTTCAACCGGCCTTGCAAGACCTCATCAGAAACCCTAACGACCTCCTCTTCTCCCCCCTCCACAAAGCTTAAGCCACAAGATGCAGTGACGGGAGCAGCAATCAACGCTGACCTCACCACTGGAGTGCCTTCAACTTTGCTTTGATCATGGGAGTGATAACATTTTAACAGGTTCACATGGCATAATTTAGAGGACTTCCTATGACCAGGGTTTCAGCAAGATAATTCAAACCCGACACTTTTATGCCAACACTGCGAAAGGATTCAGAGCATTTTGCCTGAAAAGGTGAACTTATTAAGAGGCAAAAAGAGCCAGCACCTGATCACCGGACTAAACTTCGCTGCAGCTCCAGCCTGTTTGTCATATCTCTCAGTTTCATTTTCTTTTGAGAACATTTTTAGTTTCTCTTTCGCTAGTTCACTCAGCCCTATACAACTTCAGCCTAAAACCATTTATATAGTCATTACAAGGTTCCGAGGAGGTTCCCTCAGGCAAACAACCATCCTGCAGCACTGCTAAGGGCCCATGCACCTTATGACCAAACACTAAGTTATTTGGGCTGAACCTGTGCTTCCTGCACTACTTCATGAAAGCAGCTAGTAGCAGCCAAGGTAACCCTCCTCCCAATCTGCAAACAGTTCTGTACAGTATGAGCGAAGCAAGGACCTTTAACGTTTGGTGAAAACGTTCCAAAGCTCCCTGGCTCCGAGCATGGAACGCAGTAGACTTGTTTTGTTTAACTTTAAGCTGTTTGAGAACCTGCGCAAATAAATGGGAGGTAAAGTTAGACCCCTGATCTGACTGGATGATTTTTGGAATTCCAA
>NW_024874870.1:0-2146 GCF_018340385.1 Cyprinus carpio
AAATATCTGGCATTCATTTTTCAATTAATTTTTACCTCCAAAGCAGCTATGTATCCTGGGGGGATGCAAAACATTAAATTCTAAAATAAAATAATAAAATAAAAAATAAGTAAATAATGTATTAATTTGCTGAGGGATGGACGAGCTTGTTTTTATGTTCTCTCCTGTCATATCTAAAAAGGGTTATAGTAGAAATGGTTGACCCAAAGTGTATTTAAATTGTGGAAGGAAAACCATCTAAACTGTTTTTTTTTTATTGTTTGGTAGTGCAAAAAGAATATCATTTTTAATCATTGTTTTTTTTTATTATTATTATTCTTTCGTTAGTTGTAGTTTTAGAACATTTATCAATTTAATATTAAAAGAGTCATTGTGTTTGTTATTGTTATTATTTTACAGATTTTTGTAAAAATGTCTGAAATGTTGCTGTTAATATCTTGTGGGGTATGGAAAATGTTTTCATTTTTAATAATAGTTATCAGGTGTTTTTTTCCTCATATACAATTTAAGCAAGTTGCCTAGATATTTTCCCACGCTTGTCATTTTGTTCACGATGGATGTAGTGGCGTGTTTTTTTTTTTTTTATTCCAATTGCTTTAGCTGAGCCACCATAGTACCAAACAAGCAAGCCCTGAAAACTGATAAAGCACACATACATATACGCTTATTAATTAATGATATTAGATGATTAGTCAGTTGCATTTGTTAGGTTATACTTTAGGTAAAACATTTACAGTGGAGTTTATAAAAAGCTGTTTTTTGGGCGCAAGTTAGCCAGAGTTTTGCATAAGTTGCATCTACACTATTCTGACCAGGAGTCATCCAAGCGAGTGGCGTTTTTTTTGAAAAAAAAACGCTTCGGCAACCAGGTGAATCCTTTTTGCAAAGCAATTTGTTCAGTTGCTACAAAGCTTTGAAAAGCTTAATTTCGCCCAATCACTACTACATAAGTTTGGGGGGAAATGTATAATATAATATATAATATGTCTCTTCTGTAAGTTGTGAGTTGTGCACATCAGTTTAAAGCTGAGCTGTAGGTTCTTCTTCAAATGAGAAACAAGGTTTCTTGGTACAGCTGGTTAGGGATGCTGAGAAAGAATGGTGTATATGTTCAGATTTTATTTCAAGATCACAACATGCTGCACATTGTATCTTTAATCAGCATCACTGCTGTGATTGGAGACAAACCATCTTGCTTCAAATGCAATCAGTAACCTATTTCAAAATTAAGACTTATTTTGTTATTAATAAATTCATGAAGCATTGTTGTAAAAAAAAATGTCACTAAAAGTTAATGCAAATGACACAAAATTTAAGATGTTAAATAATAAAAAATGTATGTAAAAATGTGTTTAAATTAAATATTCATAGCTTAAATATATGTTGAATTTCAGCCTATAAAATGCAAGCCCTAAAGATACAATGGATAAAAATGTAAAATGCAAGTACTGTTAATATATATATATATATATATATATATATATATATATATATATATATATATATATATATATATATATATAAATTATACACACACACACACACACACACACACACAAGCGTTTTTATTTCAAAAACATCTGGCATTAAATTACTTCCATAGCTTGTGCATGTGGTGAGAGACAACTCAACGAATAAGACACTTTAATAAAAAATAATCCGATTGGATTATACTGTAACTGAGAAATCCGATCAGAGTTGAATGATTCAATCAAAAGTGAAACTGAATTGAAGACTACACTCCTATACTACTCCACTGGCATCAGGACATCTCTCAAACCGTCCAGACTGGACTGGTGTCACAAACAGTTTGATTGTGCAAAACTTCTGCATTGTGTTCTACAATGAACTTCACAAACGACTTGAGCATGTTGTTGTTGTTAATAGTGTTGCCTGTTCGCATTATCATAACAATATGTATCAATAAATGACACATCTATGGCTGTCGTGGTGTATGCACAAAAAAAAAAACTGTTTGAGACTGAAAATGATGCAAGTGTTTTTGCCAGATGATTTTCAGATGAATTTTTTGATTTCCACTGAGATAGAGTTTCTAAGCAGAAATAAACCTATATAGATATATATATAGTCTCTTTAATGCGGTTTCACTGTTTGATTAGAGTTTTCCTCCTGGGAAATGTATTTA
>NW_024874871.1:0-1908 GCF_018340385.1 Cyprinus carpio
ATGTAGGACATTCACCACACAGCATTTCATACAGGAGGAACCCTAGTGTCCACACTGTGGTCGGCTTTCAGTGGTACTCGCCCTTCAAGTTGGAATCCCGGGTGGACAGTACGGTCTTGTGCCTGCAGGAAAGATGACTGGATGTTTAATAAATTATCGCAGTATGCGAGTACATACAAGAAAATTTTTTTGGGGGGTGTTTCTTGTGAGATAATTAATTAAAGCACTTAAACACATACATGGGCAGACTTTGAAGGCAGATTTCTTCATGATCGCACCGACAACGACGTCTGTCAATTTGACCGACATGGTGTCCTGGTTCACCAGGGATGTTCCCCGAGTTTGATATCAACGCATGGAAGACACCCCCCGGATCACACAGCACGTGTTAGCGGCATCAATGACCTGACCGCATAATATTTGTGCCATCCCCCTCATCAAGGCTTTCCCTCTTGATCCACAAACTAAACAAATCCACACATAAGGCACAGGGCAACTCCCATGAACATCACGTAAGTGCTCTGTGTCAATCCTCCCAGTTCAAGCAGTTAATGATCTGGGAAACGCTTAGGGCCCCTCATGGCCATGAGCATCAGGCCAATCTCAATGGGGAGACGTTGGGATGACTCAGGCTAAAAAAGAAAGAAAACATGATGCTTAGATGGAGGTGTGTTTCTGTGGCTAATTCACAAATAAAAACAGTTAAGCTCAAATTGTAGTGGTAGGTTAACATTAATATAGATGTGGATAAACTGAAAAACAGTGAATAAGAGACAATAAATAGAAAACCATGCCGTAGACTCACCACTCTGAATATGCATGCGCTGGCATTTCTTTGAAATTTCACAGCCACTAATCAACACAACAAAGAAGACTTAACCCATTAGCACAGCAGATAGTGATATCACTCTGGTAAGAATCCGTAAAAGATATGCTAAGTTTTTAAGTGAAGGAAGGAAAATGATACCTTTAGTCCATTTTTCCTTGCAGCGAGAAGTCCCTTCATAAACACAACCACATCCTCCTTCACCAAGGCATGCGGCCGATGCTAATACTGCTTGCGATAAAGGGGCCTAATTTAACAGTGACAAACAATTGTGGTTGAAGAGTATTGAAATGCAAGTTTATAATAATAGACTGTCACCGTATAATGGTTTATTAATAACATTTTTCTGAATTCTCCGCGGATTTCACTTGTTCTTACCCTTGTCAGGGATGTCATGCTTGCAGGCTGTTCCTCAGCAAGTGAGGAGGACTTCGTCCGCTTTCCCGCCTACGTTCTCCATCCGGCGTCCTTCTCAATAGCACTAACACAGGAGGCCTCTCCATCAGACCTGGTGGGGGGTTGTCTTTGGAGTTGGGACACAGTGTTGGTGTGGCCACTCTGGCCTGGTTAACACATTTAGGCGCAGTTTGAATTAAGATCCTCACACAAGGTCAACTTTAAAAAATCCTGTACGTATCGAAATGTTTCGTTGTGAAATGTTAGCAGTTTTTTTTTCTTAATGAAAAGAAGAATAACAGAAGTTTCTGTAAATGAAGAATCAGTCATTTATCAATATTTGCATCATCACTAATTGTACCATTGCTATCTCTCCAGTGTGTTCCGCTCTATCCGTATTTCTCCTCAGCTTTGGCCAGATCATATGTTCCAGCTCTACTGCAAGGAAAGTGAAGAGCGGGCCACTTCCAGAAGCTGTTCTTCTTCTCCTCTTTCTCTGTCTTTTTTCTCCCTCCATCAGTCTCAACAGCACCAACAGACAGATTAGGACGGCGGTTCTCAGATGTGATGGGGGTGTCTTTGGAGTTGTACACAGAGTTGGTGTCACTCTGGCCTATTAACACATTTAGGAGCAGTTTTGAATTAATATCCTAAAAAAGTCAACTTTAAAATCTGTACTGTTAATC
>NW_024874872.1:0-1854 GCF_018340385.1 Cyprinus carpio
ACCTACGAGATCAAAAGCAGACTTATCGCGGTATTCTTACTCACGTGCTGTGTTGCTAATAAACATGATATAAAATTTCAGTTCTGTTGCGTTTTATATGAAAATAAAATATGATGAACAAGACACTCAAGGTGCGCTGGTATGTTAATTCCAATACGAAAGCCCGTATTTATCACCCATTTTACTTTAATACAGACATGTATTTTAGATTTTTATAGAAATATGACAACAACTCACATATCTCACACATATATCGCACTGTAATAGTAGCCAGAAGATTCTGGCGAACAATTTAAATACATAATCACACATGAAATCAGATAAAAAAATAAAAAAATTTTTTAGGAAGAGAACGCAGCATCACAGTTGTCTGAACCAATGAGTTTTAAGCTGTGTCACAGTCAGTTGTTTCCCCATCATGCTTTTGATCAGCGCAGTCGGTGGAGAGTTACCGCACTCGACTGCTCAATCCGGATTACAGCCGCCTCGGCCAAGCCGCGAGAGTTTTTCGCACACGCCAGCATGACATCAGAGCAAGGCGGATCGAACTCGGACACTTTTCTAACCGCATGCCTCCTGCGGTGATCACCGTGATCGGCTCCTGGCGATATTTAATCATCTCAAACAAGCTCGTTCTCTTCTTTTTATTCTTCTTCCTTGATGTTTAACGGTGGTTAGCATCCGTCTCACGGTGCATTACCTCCACCCACTGTACTGGCGTGAACCGCTTGACAGAGAAATAACAAAAATAGAGACTTCCAACTCTCTCCCCTCTCCATTAATTGATAATACCGATTTCCAAAATGTTATTCTATATTCTATTTGCTACACCCAGTGTCCTCAGGAAGCTAAATAAATGAGTACTAATATCATTTGAAGTTTTTTCCAGAAGTTCCTTAAGGGAATTTCTAAATTCTGAAATTCTCATGTTTTCTTTCATCTTTATCTTCTATCATATTTCTTTTGCATTCAAGTACCATACATGTCTAACAGATTCAATCCTGCATAGCAAGATACCAGTTGGCCCAGATCTGGCCCGTGTGTGGAACTCCATGCGGGCCAGATGTGGGCTGGATCTGGGCTGAAACTGCTTTCTACGTTAGGAGACACGTCGCACCACATCTTTATTGATATATGCTTACCTAAGATATGTAAGCACACAGCAACTGATTCACGAACGCATCTGCTGCAGAGGTACAGTGTGGAACTCCTGAACGGGATCCAGAAAGCGGATCCGAAACTGCATCCACTTGCACACCGTGGCGGCTCGCGGATCTTGGTCCGACACCGCTGCGGTCCCTTTGCGTTTCTGGGTACATAATGGGTACATCCGCCTGGCTTCGCTTTGGATCCAAGGGAATGAGCAGCATATCCGCTCCGGGTCCGTTTTGGACCTGTCTATAAAATTCCATCTGTAATGCCACTTTACCCTACACTGCCTGATAACATCAAAATTCAATGAATCCAGTGTGTGAGCGTGATTGCACTGCGCCTTCATTAAAAAGATGTCAGGAGGAGAAATAGCTGTGAAATCCGAGGCTTGACGTGTCTGTGGAGTTTTGGTATGCGTGATACATTGAGGGCTGCATGACAGCTGGCTGACTACATTTTAACCAAAGCCGTTGGAGAAGACTAATATAATAAAAGGCATACTTCTCCCAAAATTTTTCCAAATTAGTTGTTGCTGGCATTCTGTGATATAGAACTGTTCGTTTCTCATGAATGACTAGGATTAGAGATTTTAAGATGTGTGATTACTGTTTAATAAATATTTACAAATATATTCTTGTGTTCTTTATTATGTCTAAGTTGTCTGCATATTAATTAAAATAGCCTTTAAAATTATAGGCTGAT
>NW_024874873.1:0-2977 GCF_018340385.1 Cyprinus carpio
CTTAAGAACTCCTGGGATGCAACCTTATTTTCGTCATGCATGAATGAAAGGTTGCAATGCAATGAATGATGATTTATATTAGCGCTTGATTCTGTATATTGTTGTACACCCAAAACAAAACAAAAAAAAAAAGAGCTTTAAAATTCATGGGGGGGGGTCTCTCTGAAACCAACACCAGCCTTTTGCAGCATCCACCTGGATGATGCAACGGCAGCCCACAGGGACAAAGGCGCCCAGTGCGCTCCACCACACACCATGGGGAAGGCATAAACCTAATTGTAGCATATGGTTCAATTATATACTTGAAGGGGTTTATCATGATTTTGATGTGTAATGCTGAAAACACAGACTCATGGATTTGACTGGGCATTTTTTAATTATAGAAGTTACTTCAATTTTCTTTTTTCCAGAAATGAAAATTAATTTAACATGGTTTCACAATGAATTCACATGCGATGATGTACCTATAGTAAAAACAAATAATTAATAATTTATTATAACAGTAATAATATCAATCTGCAAAAAAACAAAATGTTTTTGGCCGTTTGGCTTCGTATTTACAGTAAAAAAAAAAAACTATATCTATATATATATATATAATATAGCTAGATAGATAGATAGATAGATAGGACCCTATATAACGGAAATACCCTTTAAAGTCCAATATGGGTGTATATTTGTTTAATTTTTGTCAACTCTCTGAATTGCAAGCTGTCAGGGTCGATGGTTAAAAAGCTAACAAATGGGCGACTGGATTTTTCAAAGTGTTATAATGGAAATGACAGATGAGGGACGACACAGGGACGTTCGCCAAAACTGGCTCCGGACAAATGTCCTCCGAACGTTACAAACGAGGAACCAAACCGGAAGTCCTCTAAACGTCCGCCAGAGGGACGTTACACAGCGGACCAAACCCGGACGTCCTCGCGAACGTCCGGCCGCGAACGTTATAAAGCGGACCGTACTGCGGACCTAAAAGCCGGACGTTCGGAAAACGTCCGGGGGCCGTCCCCTGTTTGCTGAGGTGGCCACAGACACAGCAAGTTGATGCAAAATCCAAGCATGCTCACCAGTAAGGGAAGCAGGTCGGTTCAGCAATTACATTTACATTTAAAATTACTAGGGGTTGTGGACACTTCACTGCAAAAAATCGAACTGTTCGGTTCTCCACACACTGGTCGGCCCACGCTTGGAACGCTGTTCAACTTAAATCTGACCAAAGGCATCTGTAATCTGTTTTACTATAAAAAACCCGTAAAACAAACAGGGTTCAGTACTATATGTTTCTGTTGATGTAGAAACATTCTGGCTTCCAGAAATGACAACAACAAGCGATTGAAAACAAACACAGTGGCCAAACCATTCACTCTTGTCCAATACGAATACAAAACACTGGAATCAGTGCATTCTTTTTAAAAGTGACAGTCTTTATATTAATCAAACAAGAAACAACCAAAGGGAAATCACTCACTGATCTGATTTACAAAGCTTTTGTCACTGTTAATAAAGATTTCCCTGCTGAAAAAAAAAAACAATAGAAGAAAACCCATTACAGACATTCTAATTGTTTTCATTTAAAAACCACATGACAACCCATCAGAATTAAACATTAAAACCATTTACCAAAATGGTTTCCATTACGTAGTCGGGGTTTTGGCCTAATCCATTAGGGATTTATTGTTTTATAATAGGGGTTTCCATTACCAAATTGTGATTGTTCACGATTTGCACAAATGGTTTCCAATCACAGTTTTTGTACATGGTTCTGATGGTCCATTACAAGTTTTCTATTAGGTCTTTATTTGCACATATTAAGGGTTTCGTTTGCAGTTTTGTAGTAGGTTTGATTTGAATGTTTACCTGATAGCTGGTACTTAGGCCATTGATTTAATTAAATAATTTAAATTATTTCATACAAACTCGCCAGGTTTTGTCAAGAATATCATTTTTGTTGTTGTAAACTACATACCAACCTTTCAATAGCAAAACAGTTCAGGTTGTTTTGCAAAGAATTAAGAATATGCACCTAAAATTCACAATTATTCACAGAAATACTCAGCATAGCTGGAATTAACACAAAACCTTGACATTACATTTTTTTTTAATATTGTGTAGTCATTAATGCATTATAGAAAATACAGGAACTATGAACTGCAGGTTGTGGCTTCATTGTAGCTGTCGTCTTAGACCTGCAAAAGCGAAGGGAAAATTTGTTAGACAATGTAACACTTAAACCAACATTACCAGTATGTGAGATTATCCCATAATATATTATATGGCAATTCAAAAAAGTTGCAAAAAATTGAGTGGGTGACAAAACATCATCTTGTTAAATTCGTTCCAAGACTTTGGGGCACTTTGGGCAGATTCAAATTCTTGGGACAGAATATGAACTTTTGTCCATTACACATTTTATGTTTATAAAATGTGTAAATAGACAGATTTTGTAAAGCAGATAATTTTTAATTCTATCTTATGCGCTGACTTTAATAGATGCATATTGTCCATTACTTATTGTCGGCTGTGTTGAATATCTCACTGGTTTAGGTGTAGTTCAGTGTTGTTTGTTTGTTATGAGTGAAGTGAAATAAATGTGTCCCTGGAGCCACAAAAAGCAGGTTTTAAGTACGCGGGGTTTTATTTATAGCAATGGACAACAAAAACATTGTATGGACAACATTATCGATTTTTCTTTCATGCCCAAACATCATTAGGATTTAAGTAAAGCTATGTTCCTGATATATTTTGTAAATTTCCTATAAATGGATCCAACTTCTTTTGATAATAATAATGCTTGCTTGGACTTTAAATGAGTGGGTTCGCACGATTTTTTTTGCCCCGAACGCTCGTGTTTTTGTCACCTCGCCCGAGCCTGAACACATATCTTTCGCATTCTACAACTGTGAGTTGTTGAGTGAGGTCCACATCAGTGATTGTATCTCAGACAATATTGTCCTCTCCTATGACAAACAATACA
>NW_024874874.1:0-2803 GCF_018340385.1 Cyprinus carpio
TGCGCTCCGAACATGGCGCGTGAGTAGGCAAACTTTAGATAATGTTTCTTTGTCATGTCACTTGTAATGACTGGTTAGAACAGATTTATCCAGATTATATTTTATTATTTGTTGCATTGTTGTTTCAAATTAGGTGAGGAGGCAGCATCAGACCTGAAAGTGCTGGATCTGAAGATGATCTACTTAGGGCTCATCCACAAAAAGCCAATCTTTTTTTTCTCTTGTTATTCTAAATTAAACATGTCGTTGTCTCAAGAAACATCTCATTATTCAAGAAACCACAGAAAACAACTCAAAATAATGTAGTATACATGCCAGACCAGACTGTAATTCTGCCACAGAGATACATTAAACAGAGAGAAGACTTTGATCATGTTCATAAATCTTGCTGTATTCAAACCCAACACAACAAAGACAAACTGGTAAAGTTAAGTAATGACTCGGCAGCTTTTACTTTTACTTTCAAACAAAAGAATTTAGTCCAGTCCACCACTGTTGTTGTTATGTGGCGTGGCGGTGTCTGACTAGTCGATTTATCAGGTGATAGAAATCATTATTTCTAAAATATATGGATTAGCTGTATACAAGGTCTCATTTTCTGGGTTATCTAGGACCAGTTCGTTTCAGGCACAGCTCATCTATTATATTTTAAAATATCTATATATAAAGCTAAATAATGTCTCCATGTGGATGGGGCCTGTTGTGTTTATAACTGTATAAATCAGATGACTAGATAGAAATGCTATGAGTGCAGTGATGGTTTCCTACTCCAGTGTGGATCCTCTCATGTTTTTCAGATGTGACCGATTAATTCTTGTCACAGTGTGAACATCGGTTTCTCTCAGTGTGGATCCTCGTGTGTTTTCAGGTTTGATTGAATCTCTTGTCTGGCGTGGTATATAAGGTTTCTCTCAGTGTGGATCCTCGTGTGTTTCAGGTCTCTGATCTAGTGAATCTTATTGCAGTGTGGGCTTTCTCAGTGTGGATCATCTCATGTGTTTTCAAATGTGTTGAATGGTTGGATCTCTCTGGTCACAGTGTGAACACTTATAAGGTTTCTCTCAGTGTGAATCCTCTCGCATGTGTTTTCAGGTCTCCTGATCAGCCAGAATCTGTTGCAGTGTGAACATATAGGTTTCTCTCGATGGCTGAATCCTCATGTGTTTTCTGATGTACTGACTGACTGAATCTCTTGTCACAGTGTGAACTTAAAGGTTTTTCTCAGTGTGAATCTTTCATGCAGTTTTAAACTGCTGTAAGTCTTCCTCTTTCACAGCAGTATGTATTTTCGATGTTCTTTCAAATTTGGGCGCAAACAACTATTACCATACAAATTACAGAATTGTGGGCTTCTGTATCCTTCTTTGAAGAAATTTCCCAAGGTGTTTTTCTACGGAACTTGAAAGCCATATTAAAAAAACATTTTTTCTACCACATTGATCCTGTGCGGTGCTGCTTCCTCTCAGTTGTGGATGTTCATGTGTTCCTTAAAGGTGTGGCTGCTTGTGTTTTTTATTTTTTTTTTATTAATTTAAAAAATCCTCCCACATGGATCACTAGTGGAATAGCTTTGTCTCTCCTGTATGAACTCTCATTGGTGACGCCCTCTAAGGACCATATTGTATGTTATGTGTGAAAACACTTTTTCACACTGAGAATGCATCTGTGAAAGTGTCTGGCCTCTTCTTTTCTTTAAAATCTTTTTGTTTGTTTTGAGAGCAAGCTCAAAGGTTTTTTTTTTTTTTTTGTACTCCAGTTAGTTTGTGGTGGACCATGACCGTTTCTCTTCAGCTTTCACTGCTTGATTCTTCAGTTCTCCTCTTTTTCTTGTTCTCTCAATCGGCTCTGAAAATAAAATCACAAATAAAAATAAATAGTTCATTTTCAGTAATTGTTTTTTAAAATCTGAAACATGTAGACATTATAAAAATGGAAACCGGATGGAATTAAGTGCAGGGACTCCAGAACTAACATTTTGAGAGAGCAGGAGAATACTCCTCTAAGTTTCTACACGTGGTTAGCACCCCAGAAGGAAGCAGGGTTTGGTTAGTTAGTGCGTGGAGGCCTAGTGTGTGGGGGGGTATGAAAAGTAAAAAGATAATTTATGTCCTAAAATTACTACTGTTTTGTACACTTAATGTCGTTGCAGTCAGTGTTACTAATAATTATTACATGGTATTTCTTAGTATAAATTATACACCATTTGACAGTTTAAAAGCACTAAGCTTGAGGATGGGAAGCAATGCAAAAAATGTTACTTGTAACATCAGTAACGTATATGTATGAATATTTTTATTTTATAATATTATAATAATTTATAAAAATAAATTTTCATATAGGATTATAAATTCATAGTGATTATATCGAACTGAACCGATAAACTTCAGTTATTTATAATAATGCTGATGAGGATTTTGTTCTTCAGTCACAAAGACAAAGAAAAGAAAAATGGTGGTAAATTTGCAAACCTCCGCAAAAGGTGACTCCACCCTCACCAAATTCAATGTTATTTCTTTAATCTAATTACACCAACCAAAAATGAGTGTAAAAAACTTTGACAACAAATTTGATTTTGCTTATAAGTTGATGTTTTTTTTATAATAGCTATTTTATAATTTTTCAAAAAATGTAAAAAAAAGCAAGAGTAGTAGAGAAAATGATTGACTAATGAGCCAGTAAGTGCTCACTCTGTTTTTGCTATTCTAGGGTTTTTGTTTTTTTTTAAATTATTTTTTTTTATTTAAAGTGGTAATTTGATGTATTTTTTATTGTTTGTTAACCATTAAACTATATTTTGATAAAA
>NW_024874875.1:0-3786 GCF_018340385.1 Cyprinus carpio
CCCGATCTGAATAAAATGATTCTCAAATCCACCGGAAGTCCCGATTTGAATTAAATGATCACAAATCCACCGAAGTCCCGATCTGAATCAATGGATTCTCACAAATCCACCCCAAGTCACGATCTGGAACAAACGATCACGCTCCGAAGTCCGATCTGAATAAAATGACCGTCCCAATTCCACCGTAAGCCCGATCTGAATAAAATGATTCACAAATCCACCCGCAAGTCCACGATCGAATAAAATGATTCATAAATCCAACCGAAGTCCCGGGATCTGAATTAAAACGATGCAACGCCGAAGTCCTGACATCTGAATAAAATGATTCACAAATTCCACCCGAAGTTCACGATCTGAATCAAATGATTCACAATCCACCCGAAGCCCGATTGAATCAAACGATTCACGATCCGAAGTCACGATCTGATAAAATGATTTAACAATCCACCCGAAAGTCACCGATCTGACATCAAATGATTCACAATTCCACCCGAAGTCCCGTGATCTGAATCAAAACGATTCACACATCCTCCGAAGTTTCCCGATCTGAATAAAATGATTCACAACTCCACCGAAGTCCCGATTTGAATCAAACGATTCACAATCCCAAGTCCCAAGTCCCGATCTAATAAAATGATTCACCATCCACCCGAAGTCCCATCTGAATAAATGATCATACAATCTACCCGAAGTCCCGATCTGAATCAAACGATTCCACTCCGAATTCCCGATCTGAATCAAATGATTTCACAAATCCACCGAAAGTCCCGCATCTGAATCAAATGATTACACAACCACCCGAAAGTCCCGATCTGAATCAAACGATTCACGCCCGAAGTCCCGATCTGAATCAAATGATTCACAAATCCACCAAGTCCCTGATTTGAATCAAATGATTCCACAAATCCACCCGAAGTCCCGATCTGAATCAAATGATTCACTCTCCGAATTTCCCGATCTGAATCAAATGATTCACAAACCACCGAAGTCACGATCTGAATCAAATGATTCATAAATCACCCGAACTCCCGATCTGGAATCAAAATGATCTACAATCCACCAAGTCCCTAGCTTGAATCAAATGATCAACAAATCCACCCAAGTCCCGATATGGAATCAAACGATCACCAAATCTCACCCGAAGTCCGATCTGAATCAAAACGATTCCACGCTCCGCAGTCCCGATCTGAACAAATTAATCTCAGCACTACACCCGAGTCCCGATCTGACCAAATAATTACACAAATGGACTCGAAGTCCGATTTGAAGAAACTGATTCCAACAAAAAACCAACCGAAGTCCCGATCTGAACAAACGAGTTACTTTCGAATTCCGATCTGAATAAAAATTGATTCTAAATCCCGCCCGAAGTCACGATCTTGAATAAAAGATCACCATGCCACGAAGTCCCGCTCTGAATCAAAATGATCTCAAATCCCCGAAAGGCACGATCTGAATCAAACCCAGATTCCCGCTCCGCCAAGCCCCTCCCAAGGAATCTGATAAATGATTTCACAATTCCACCGAAGTCCCGATCTGAATAAAATGATTCACAACTCCACCCGAAGTCCCGATCTTGAATAAAAGGATTCATAACTCCAATCGAAGTAACGATCTGAATCAAAACCGAGTCTCTCCCGAATCACGATCTGACTAAATGGATTAACTGCAAATCCACCGAAGTCCCGATCTGAATAGCATGATTCACAAATCCACCCGAAGTCGATCTGAACAAATGCATTCTTCAATCCAACCGAAGTCACGATGAATCAAACGATTCACGCTCCGAAGTCCCGATCTGAATAAAATGATTCACAAATTCCACCGAAGTCCCGATCTGAATAAAATGATTCGCAAATCCACCCGAAGTCCGATCTGAATAAAGCGATTCATAAATCAACCGAAGTACCGTCTGAATCAAATGATTTACAATCCTCCGATTCCCGATCTGATAAAAATGATTCACAATCCACACGAGGTCCGATCTGAACAAGCGATTCACGCTCGAAGTCCCGATCTGACTAACAAAATGATCACCAATTCCACACGAAGTAACGAACTGAATAAAAATGATTCACAAATACACCGAAGTACGATCTGATACAAATGGATCAAAATCCACCCCGATAGTTCACGATCTGACTAACCTGATTCATAAATCCCACCCACAACGTGGACCGCTGGTGAGCAGACGCAGACGACCCGTAACTCAAACGCTTATCTCCGACTTCCCGATCTGAATCAATGAGTCACCCAATCCGATCAAGAAGTACAACACGCGCGAGTCGAGCCCGTTCGGCTTTTCATGCACTTGTTACTGAATTCAAATGAGTCAACAAATCCAGCCCGGGACACAGTTAGTGCACAGCCATTACGAAGTCACCGTAGATTTGATTCACACCACAGGCCCGAACACACTGTCCCACCCCTAGTGGTTCCATCGGGTCGCAGATCAACTCTGGCACCGACTTAAGATAGTATGGTCAGCCGCGTCACACAAACACCTCGACGGCGGTGGTTTTCATCAGATCCTGATACTCCGAGATATTCCCGATTGAATCCAATGATCACAAATCACACACCCGAAAAGTCACGATCTTGAATAAATAAATGATCATAAATCCACACGCAAGATCTAGATCTGGAATCAAATGATCACGCTCCGAAGTCCCGATCTGACATAAAATGATTCCTGCAAATCCAACCGAAGTCCCGATTTGCATCAAATGATTCAACAAATCCACCGAAGGCCCGATCTGATCAAACGATTCCACGCTCCGACAGTCCCCGATCTGAGATCCAAAAGATTCACAAATCCAACCCGAAGTCGCCGATCGGAATCGCAAAAGATTCACAAATTCCCCAACCGAAGTACCGATCTGGATAAAATGATTCAACAAATCCAACCGAAGTCCCGATCTGAATCACAAACGGATTCATAGATCTGCCGAAGTTCCCGATCGGAGATCAAAATGATTCTCAAATCCCCCGGTCACCCGCGAATCTCACCGATCTGCAAGTGAAGGTTGCTCTTTTCAATGATTCTCAAATCCAACCGAAGTCACTGATCTTGAATCAAACGATTCACCGTCCGAAGTCCCCGATCTGAATAAATGATTCACAATTCCCAACGAAGTCCCGATCTGAAATAAAATGATTCACAAATCCACCCGAAGTCCCGATTGCATAAACTGATCAGAAATCCAACCGAAGTCCCGAACCTCTGAATCAAAAGATTACTCTCAGATCCCGATCTGCATAAAATGATTCAAAAATCCACCCGAAGTCCCGATAAATAAAATGATCACAAATCCACCAAGTCCCCGATCTGAATCAAACGATTCACGCTCCCGAAGTCCCGATCGAATCAATGATCACAATTACACACGAAGCACGATTGAATCAAATGATTCTTCAAAATCCACCGAAGTCCCGATCTGAATCACAACGATTACGCTCCGAAGTCCCGATCTGATAAAATGATTCACAATTCCCCCCGAAGTCCCGATAGGAAAAAATGACAGAA
Organism: Cyprinus carpio; assembly: GCF_018340385.1. Taxonomy (NCBI): domain Eukaryota; kingdom Metazoa; phylum Chordata; class Actinopteri; order Cypriniformes; family Cyprinidae; genus Cyprinus; species Cyprinus carpio. The sequence continues at coordinate 3,527 of NW_024874875.1, forward strand.
CACAAAATCCACCCTGGTCCCGATCTGAATAAAATGATTCATCAAATCAACCGAGTCGACTCGACTCAAAACGATTTACTCTCCGAATTTCCGATCGAATAAAATGATTCATAAATCCACCAGCAGTCGACTGAATAAAATGATTCACCAAATCCACCCGAAGTCCCGATCTTACTCAAACGTTCAACGCTCCGACGTCCCGATCTGAATAAAATGATTCCACAAATCCACCCGAAGTCCCGATCGAATCAAACGATTCA
>NW_024874876.1:0-2307 GCF_018340385.1 Cyprinus carpio
AAGTTTGGGGAAGATCGGACATTTTATGCCTGAGTTATAACATCTTTTATTCCCATGGCGAGACATCGAACTTCATTACACAGCTATGGATGCACGCCTTTACCCAAAACTCGCGATCTTCACAATTTAACATTGCATACGAGGCCTTTGATTTGCACTGACCACAAAAGACATTGATGTCATAAAATTTCTAGGAGTAGTTAGCTCACGGTGTGCGATATAATCACTCTCTGCTGCCAATGGGTGAAGCTTTGGCGACTATAAATGAATATGGGCATGTCAATCTATTTCAGGTCAGGAGTCTTATCAAACATGTGAAGTTTGGGGCAGTTTGGACATTGTATGTAATCTGAAAGCTATAGCAACTTCCTTTTTCATGGCTAATCGCCTAGAATTCGTCAGGCCGCCACGGACACGCCTGCCAATGAAAACTCAAGATCTTCGGCACTTCTAACATCGCGAAAGGCCTTGGAATAAGGCATACTAAGTTTGAGTGTTAATCTGAATAAATCTCTTAGAGGAGTTCGCTAAAAGTACAAGCGGCATGGAAATGGCAAAAGCGACACAAAATTTGCTCGATAAAATTAAAAATAACCCACTTCCTGTTGGGTTTCGGATTTTTGCTCCAAGAGACTTTTTGTAGGTACTGGTGTATTTACAGGTGTAAAATTTATTTTCGATATTACGTCGCGTGAAACACAGAACAGGCGACTCCCTTGAACGTGTATAGGTGGCAAGAGCCAGGCCATTTTGCCACCACCACTTCACAAACCCATATCAGACGCAATTTTTCACCAGTTCTGAGGTGTGTGCAAAGTTTCATGACTTTTCGAGCATGTTTAGGCTATCAAAATGGCCGATTCATTTTTGGAGAAAGAAGAAGAAAAGAAGAAATAATAATAATAATAATAATAATGAGTAAAGCTGCAAGAAAAACAGCAATGAAGCGAACCCCTCGCACCCGGCTCTCCACATGTGAAACGGCTTTGAAAGTAAAACAGCGAGAATGACAGCCGAGAAATATGCATTTAATTAAAGTTGGCAATATGAGTGGAATATAATCAAAGTCACTTATATGTGCCAATCTTCCTGTTGCCAGCAGGTGGCGCTATCATTATGATGTAATGGCCTTCAGATGTATTCAGGCCAGGACTCTTATCGAACATGTGAAGTTTGGGGAAGATCCGAACATTTATGCTTGAGTTACAACAACTACTCTTCCTATAAAGCCCAGCGAGACATCAAGCATTTTGTCTACGCTATGGACCGCCCTTTAACAAAAACTCAAAATCTCCACAATTTAGCGTGCAAAAAGGCCTGTAGATTAGACTGACCAAAATAAAATGTTGATGTCATTAAATTTCTTGGAGTAGTTAGTTACAGGCGTAAAACATGGCCTTCCTGTTGCCAGCAGATGGCTATATGACTATAACTGAATATGGGCATGTAGATCTGTTTAGAGTAGAAGTCTTATCAAACATGTTAAGTTTGGGGCCAGATTGGACATTGTATGTCTGAGTTATAGCTAACTTCCTTTTCATGGTGAAACGCCGAAATTTGTCAATTAAGCCATGGACGATGCCTAACAAAAACTCAAGATCTTAGCAATTTAACGCCATAAGGCCTTAGCGTTACGGACCAACTTTGGTGTTGATCTGAATAAATCTCTAGGAGGAGTTCGTTAAAGTACAGCCAGAAAATGTCAAAAATTACACAAATTTTGCAGAGAAAATTCAAAAATAACTCACTTCCTGTTAGGTTAGGTTTCATACCAAGGAGGACTTTTGTAGATATTGGTGAGTTACGTATTATTCAGGCTTTGTGCTATGCGTGAAAGCGTAGCTCAGCGCCTCCGTTGAAGAGAAGTTTATAGGTGAAGCTGTCAGGCCATTTTCCCTAACCAATGGAATATTGGCCTTCGGCTGTGTTCAGGCCGAGCTGCTGGTAAACATATGAAGTTTAAAAAGGGAAGATCCAGAGATTTTTATGACTGAGTTACAACAACTTTTTTTCCCATGGCGAGACATCAAACTTTTAGCGACGCCATGGACCGTAGCTTCGCGAAAACTCAGTCTTCACAGTTACCATCTCAAAGGCCTTTAGATTAGATTGACGGCAAAATGTTGATGTCATTAAATTTCTAGGGTAGTTTTGGCCGACAGCGTAAACACTTGACACTTCCTGTTGCCAGCAGGTGGTGCTATGACAATGCTGAATATGGGCATGTAGATCTGTTCAGGTCAGTCTTATCCAACATGTGAAGTTTAGGGGCAGATTGGACACTGAATGTCTGAAAGTTATAGCAAT
>NW_024874876.1:3204-3308 GCF_018340385.1 Cyprinus carpio
TTTACGGCGTAAAACATGTCACTTCCTGTTGCCAGCAGGTAGCGCTATAGCGATATCTGCATATTGGCATGTAGATATATTCAGGTCAGGAGTCTTCTCAAACA
>NW_024874877.1:0-731 GCF_018340385.1 Cyprinus carpio
AGAATGTGACGTATTTTGACATGGGCGTATTCAGATCAGCCACACTTGGATGTGGGCCGGGTTTGATGTCCACCGCGAGGCTGCAGCGGCACGCCCCGCCGCTGTGAAGTAGTTCACAAGAGTTCTAACAACAGTTCTGACATTGGCGGAACCAGAGGTAAAAAAACTATATAAATACCGTTCAGTTTCTTTGCACAGACCAGTCGCTTTGTGTCTTCTTTAAACATCAATGCATCGCCACAAGCAGCAGGGTTTAATTTAACATTTTTCTGTGCATGTTTTTTTTTTTACTCTCATAGATTCTGTGACCATTGACAAGCTACTGTAGACTGAGAGACTGCAACGGCTGAAGTTAAAAAATCATCATTTGAGTTCTACTGAAGAAACAAAAGTCACTCTTACATCTTGGATGCCCTGGGGGTAAGCAGATAAACATCACATTTTCATTTTTGGGTGAATTATCCCTTTAACCAATTAGTTGAATTTGTGCCATGTGAATGTCACATCAGTGTGTATTTATTTGTATTATCTGTATATTTTTATTTTTCTTATAAAATAATAATATAGGTGTATATATACTGTAGGTGTGTATAGGTGACCCAAAGGTGAGAAAATAATGACAGAATTGTAATTTTTGAATAAATATTACTTATACTATCTCTAAAATACCACCCCCCCCACAAAAAAAATAAATAAATGTTTGTCACTCCTGCCCACAAAATATTTCTTTT
>NW_024874878.1:0-1846 GCF_018340385.1 Cyprinus carpio
CTTCAGTGTTCTCATTTTGAATTTATGCCTCCCCCAAATCCATTTCCTCATCAGGAGCACTTCGATGTCAGGGCTGGACTGTTCATGCTCATTTTACATTTCTTCTTCTGAGAGTGCTGGCTAATGATGACATTCTCATATCTAATGCATTTCTTTTTGGTTTACTAAAGCAGAGGCATCTTTACGCATGTTCAAAAGTCTGGAACTGATAGTGACCTGGTGTTCGTAGACGCCTTTTCACTCCCTCACAGTACAGCTGTGATTCACTCTGGGCCTTTGGTAAACAATTTAATATGTCACCAGATGCAACAGAAATTACAGCTCTTTTATAGCTCTCTGTTGGCCTTAGGATTAGTTGAAGTGTTAAAATTTTTGCAAAGGGAATGTACTTTGCAATGACATGTCTTTCTAGAATATTTAAATCAGACAGTTCTGGAGGAATGGAGTGAACTGAAGCATTATTAGCTACAGGCAAAATATCTGGCATAGACCTCTCAAAAGTGTTGTATGGCAGCAGTGACAGATCCATTCTGTTTTCATGTTCTCCCCCAAGGCCCATGGACTCAGGGCAGGTCAGAGCAGATGTGAACATAGTTTCCAGTCAAGCAAAGTGCCGCACACTGTTTTGGACTTTTTGTTTATATTTATGCATTTCTTCCACAATTGGCGCGACTTGAGTTGGAGAAGGAGTGCTCTGGCACCAGCATGTGCAGAATAAGTGGCCCCCTGTTTATAACATCTCTGGAAAAACATTTAAGTCTCTTAACAGGCCTGGATTTGGTACTACGTCATGCTGGCTATCTTTGTAAAGTTTCTCTCTGCCGCTGCATCTAAATACATTCTTTGTATTGGTACTGACTACTGGCGCACAATGTACTTTGGTGAAGTACCTTAAGCGCAGAAGTGATGTATGATTTAGATGTGCCAATAAAAAACTTTTGTCGTGATCGAGCCCAAATTATTTTTGGTATTTTGGTTTTTTTTGTTTTGAGAGTTTTATTTTTGTTTTGATTTTATTTTTTTTTTATTTGTTTTTTTTTTTTGTTCTTTATTTTGTGTTTTTGTTTTTTTTGATAATAAAGTTTAAAAATTGTCTTTCCTTCTTTTATAAGAAGTTAGGAGCATTTTATGCATCGTTTGTGCGTAATGGGTTCCTTTGCCTTCGCTTCAAAAATTGGATCTTTTAAATATCTGTCAACAAGATTTTGCTTTAAGCGGTTCCTTATACTTAACATTGTCCCTCGTAATTCTGAATGATATAACTCGTTCTTCCTGAATTGTTCCCGATTTCCTGTAATTCTGAATGATATAATTCTTTTTGTCTCTCTCTCTGAATTGTTCCCTAGTCTCCTGTAATTCTGAATGATATAATTTTTTGTCTCTCCATGTGTTGTTTATCATTTTTGTAATTTAAGGTTATTTTTACAACTTTTTTATTGTGTCTCGTATTTTTCCACTATTTTTTATACCTCCTCTGTTCTTCATTTGGCTTTTATTTGTTTCGTTCGTCTCTATAAGTAATATTATTCAATAGTTGTTCTTCATATCGGCTGGGTTTATGTTCTTTTGTCTGTCTTCACTACTAGTTTTTATAATCATCGACTTCACTTACAGCCTGTTTTTTGTCATAACGACAAGCTTGCCGTCTGACCATTTCTTTGGCCATTTTTTTATTATGACTTCTTTTTTCGAGTCGTGTTCAGTTTTCTTTCTGCTCGACTGTGAATTGTGAATTCTGGTGATTTGGAGCTGACAATGCCAATTGATCCTGTGACAGTAGGTTATGAGAGGTTCACTCAATGGTAGGGTACATATTTGTCTTGATTTTTGAGTTCACTCAATGGTA
>NW_024874879.1:0-2164 GCF_018340385.1 Cyprinus carpio
AGATTAGGCCCAGACTCTGTTCCTAAGTATATAATATATAATTACCCCACAGTAACAAATTCTTAAACCGATTAATCACCTATTTTCAGTTTTTGCTGCATGTTATTTTATTTATTTATTTTTTTAAAAACAGGCTAAAAAATAAATTAAGTTTGTGAGAGGAAAAAAAATATAAGTATATATATAAGAATATATAAGTCATGTATAAGTTGCATTTTATTACATTCAGAAATAATAACGGCTGGGCCTAATAATGTTATAATGTGCCAACAGGATATTTTAGTTCTCTTCACTTTACAACAAAACCTTTAAATTTAACAAATTTATCAGAACAGAACAATAATTACAAATATATAATTCTAATGGATAAAATAAAATTGCAGTATATAATAATATAGGCTTAGCTATAAACAAACAAAAAAATAAATGAATAATAATATAAAAGCGAACCATAAGGTAAAGGTTGGGCTCTCATTCGGAGAAATCCAAGCGCTTCCATATTACGTGATGTTGTTGCCTATTTCAAGCTTAACTATTATTCGTGCCTAGGAAAAATAGGCTTTGCTTGTAGTTCATGGCGTGTTTCAGTATCGGCGGGAAAAAAATTAAAAAATCGCCAATTAACAAAAATATGCCAAAGTGTTCGGACGCTGCTGGTATCGAATGGCACAGTGAACGGCTGCTGTTTCCAATGAATATGCCTTGAGGCACCGAAGCAGATCAAACAGCTGAAACAGAAAATACAAAAATTTTTGGTCACACAGTAAAGGCATAATTCAAAAATGCAAAGTGTTAGCAGTTTGAGAAAAATCAAGAATAATAACAGAATGAATCATAATTATTGCTAAATGCTGGACCGTTCTCATTTTCTATCTGCAAATGGAACCCTGAAGGATTTTTTTTTTTTTTAAACCAAGAATGAACCGAAATGAAAACATTTAGCTTTTTATCCGTATATATAGGCCTTATATTTAATGACTGTTTTAATAACAATAGCAAGTATACATCCCTTGTGTAAAGGTCTTCTTTTAATTTTACGATGAGTAGGCTGTAGCCTAAGACTAATCCTATACATTTTGAAATTAACTCACTGTTTTTTTAATGGTTTTTTAAAGATGGTACAATGTTATATCATAATGTTATTGTTGTTTTGCCTCCTTCACTACTTTCATTTTACAATTACATTCAGTTACTTAATCCGCCCCTTTCGCCACCTGGTGGTAGTTTATTGAAGGATTTTAACACTTGACTGACTTGAAGTTAGCATGTGACCCTCTTGTGGCCCGATGCTGTGTGGCCCGGTGTGCTAATTTTGGTTGTCTACCATCTGTATATTATATATATATATATATATATATATATATATATCCATATATATATATATATATATATACCTACAGTCAGGTCCATAAATATTGGGACATAGACACAATTCTAATCTTTTTGGCTCTATACACCACCACAATGGATTTGAAATGAAATGAACATGATGTGCTTTAACTGCAGACTTTCAGCTTTAATTTGAGGGTATTTACATCCAAATCAGGTGACGTTGTAGGAATTACAAATAGTTTGCATATGTGCCTCCCACTTTTTTAAGGGACCAAAAGTAATGGGACAATGGGCTGCTCAGCCTGTTCCATGGTCAGGTGTGTGTTATTCCCTTATTATTCCATTTACAAGGAGCAGATAAAAGGTCCAGAGTTCATTTCTTAAATGTGCTATTTTGCATTTTGGAACTCTATTTGCTGTCAACTCCCTCTCAATATGAGATCCAAAGAGCTGTCACTATCAGTGAAGCAAGCCATCATTAGGCTGAAAAAAACAAATAAAAACCCATCAGAGAGATAGCAAAAACATTAGGTGTGGCCAAATCAGCTGTTTGGAACATTCTTAAAAAGAAAGAGATGCGCCAGTGAGCTCAGCAACACCAAAAGACCGGAAGACCACGGAAAACAACTGTGGTGGATGACCGAAGAATTCTTTCCCTGGTGAAGAAAACACTGAAAGGGTGTTTTTTCTTCTGTGATCATCCTACAGTGGAGAATCTTTGATATTTACAGCTCACTGATGCGACTACTGAAAATATTTAAACTTATTTTCTAATGTTTTGCTTCTCTCTCTGATAGTTTATTTAATAACTGCTTTTGATAGTGTGGCAGCT
>NW_024874880.1:0-392 GCF_018340385.1 Cyprinus carpio
AAATGCACACACGCCAAATATCAAGAATCGCTGACCATAAAGAAAAAAAAGAAAAGAAGAGATGCACAAAGACAAATCCAAGCTGCCTTTTACGCCCTGTGTGTGTGTGCAGATAACAAATTTAACGTGTAGTGAAGGTTCCGTGGAAGTACTTACCCTGTTGCAATTTCTCATGGTTTCCAACTTAATTGATCACAAAAGTTACTTCTGATACAGGATCCCGATCTTGTGAAAGCCAAGTCAATTATTTGTAATAAATCACATGTAAGAAAACAATAAAAAATAAAATCAGAAGTTGATGCAAAGTGTGGTACAATAACAGGAAAGCTCAGGAAAATGTCATTTAAAGAAACGCTGAATGAAACAAGCTAGCATTAGAAGAAATGAGCTAA
>NW_024874881.1:0-1642 GCF_018340385.1 Cyprinus carpio
AAACAAATCGAAATGTCATGTCACTTAGTCAATCAATTGTCAAAGTACTTGATTTTTTCTAAAGTCTTAACAGATTTTGTTTTATTTGAAACTTTTTTTTCAAATCGGTTTCCTACCAAAGTTTCATTTCCAATAACAGCCAAAACTGAATTTGCTCTTTTTTATGGGTGGATGTGTCTCCTAATTTTATTAAAACTCTTAAATAAAAATTTTTATTGTAGTCTGGTGACCTGCGCGTACAGCGGATTTCTCTGGTCTTTCTCTGTCTGAACATCATATGGATCAGCGTAATAATAACTATGTTGTTCAGCTTGTCAGTGTGAATTAAATGTTATTTATTTGTCCGTTCTCGCCGAAAAACCATCACCGTGTTCTGGAGCGCAGAGCCATCGATGTGATGTTCAGCCCTTAGACAAAGAAAATCTCACAAGCACTCATAAACACTCATTTTCATCTCTAATATGTTCTTCTAATTGTTTTGTTATTCGCCGTGTTTTAATGTAAAGGCTGATTTCTGATGTAACTTTTTCTTCAAGTGTTCAGGGCTGTTCAGACGGCTGCAGCAAAATTTCATTTTAACACTCCAAACTCTGAATTTAGCTCTGGTGTGTTCTAATGGCGGTTGTGTGCAATCGCCGTAATATTTTATTTTTAAAAGGTCTTAAAACAAGAATAAACTCGTTTGTTGTGAGCTCGTTGAGACTGCACGCGCTGTTCGGAGCGGTGATTTATCTCTCGTCTATCTGTCTGTTCTCCTGGCCATACATCAATTATTAATAAGCCCTGACCCGCTAATAATAAGATATGTTGGTTTAGCTTGTCAGTGTGAATTAAAATTGATTTATTTATTTGTATTTTTAGCGTTCAAAAGTAAATTAAGGAGACTCCTCCGTCTCAGTCCAGGGAATTGCTCTGTAGGCGCCAATTTCTCTCGATATCAGTCTTGTACTCCTCACACAGAGCCAAAAAATCCATGTTCAAATCAAAATAGCCGGACTTCCTGTTGGTCAGCTAATGACTGTAACCAGGAAAGTTGTTAGCCTTCATTAAGAACTATATATGTGCCTGAGTTTCTTGGTGTCTGTAGCTGAAACTAAGCCCCCACTTTTGACAAAGGTGCTTTTATAGAGTGCCTCTCCACGCCCTTCTTTTAAGTGCCCTTTTTGCCATTGCTCCAGCTTACTACACATACTGATATGTGTCCTGAGTTTCGCGAGAATTCTTAAGCATGTTATCTGCCTCAAAAATCAGAATATATTATACAGAAAAAATATTTCCAGTTTGATATGTTTGCCATGGCAACACTATATTAGATATCAATATCCCCTCAACAGTTTTACATGGGCGTGTTTTTGTCATTATTCTACGATGAAGTTTTGGAAGCTAAATTGAGTAAAAATAAGATGCTGAATTCCAAAGCATTTTTGAAATGACACACTTCCTGCTGCAGTTGGTGGCGCTATAATTTTGACTCTAATAACGAAAATTGATGAAGTTTAATTAAAATCAAAAGTGTATGTGGATGTTATTAGGGGCACTTCCCGTTTCTCATTTTCGCCATAATTTCAGCGCCTAAGCCCCAAGCAAACCATTGAGATATCAAAAATCCCTGGCAATTTGCATCTGATTGGGATCATGTTGA
>NW_024874882.1:0-1883 GCF_018340385.1 Cyprinus carpio
ATTTTTTCTTTACTTGTTTGTCTAACATCCATTAACTATGCAATTATACTCAATAATAAAGGTTCCAAGTGGGAGTTTTCACAGTGATAGTATAGAAAAGAACTGTTTTTGGTTCCCCAAAGAACCTTTCGGTGAAGAGATCATAAAATATTTATTTTAAAATAATGTTGAATCATGTTGACTTTAGATTTGTTGCCAACAAAAAACGAAAAGGTGTTTCATTGACAGCTACTTACACAACCTTCGTTTTCCATCTCCCACCCTGAGTGAATCATTGGTAAGAGAGGGTTTTCCCCTCATGATCACATGACTAGGGGCAACCCAGAGGTGATCGGGGACACACCCTACAGAGAGCAACCACACCCACTCTGATATGTGCAGAACTTAGAGGCAGCCGTGATCAGTCAGAGAAGACTGAACACTTTTCCATTTATTATCATGTGTCTCATACCATGTTATGTATTTGTAGTCTCTGGAGACCCATGTCACCCTGTTTTATGACTGGGACAAAACATTTTATAGAATTGTTTCAGTTGCCTTCTTTACATCAGGACATGACAGGAATGACAACAGGAGATAAAATAAAATCCCCACACTGATGATATTTTCTGGAATTGTAAGAATGTCTTCCAGCCTTCCTGTGTGCGAGAGTGAAAACTACCTCATGTGACAAGTTTAGGTCTCTCACACATTGTGAATAAGTGTGTGTGAATTGTGATGAAATATTTAGATCTATTTTTATCCCTCAAGTGGCAAGATCAGTAGTTCAAGTATTAGTAGTATGAGCTAAAGATATTTCTTATCTTATTTTTTATTTAGTTTTTTTTCCTTTGAAGAATCAGGGATCCTTTGGAAAACCTGATATATGAGGAATCCTGAGTATGATTTACAGACCTGGACGTCATGTAAAATTAACAAAATTCCACTTTCATTTTTATAAAATTAACATTTACTAGTTATGGCAGGCTTTTTTGGCAAATTGTGAATTTTAAACCAATCTTCAAAGTCAAGTCAAGTCTGCTTTTATTGTCAATTCTTCCACATGTACAGTACATACATACAGATAATTAAAATTGCGCAAGCACTCTCAGACCCTTGGTGGCATGCAGATGCTAACACCAACTTAGTAGATTCTTAAAAAAATACAGATAGATACAGATCAAAAAATCTAGACGGCACAGAGAGAAGCTGCTGTGTGTGGACGCACCCTACCATCTTTTCTATCATCTTATTCCAGTAAATCACAAAAAACTTGAGAACCAATTTAGAACTACAAAAAAAAAAAAAAAAAGTCAATACTGAAACTTTCTTCTCATGGGAATGATTGGAGGTATTTATGTATTTTAGTCACAGTGTGAAAAATCATTCATAATGATAAAAGATACAGTTATATACAATGGAATTTATTAATTTCATTTTAAGGATGTCATTTTACAGTGTAATTATACATTTAAGTACTGGCTACATATGAATTAACTACAATGTACTTTACTATCTGGTTAAGGTTAGGATTAGGTCACTTGCATGTGTACTATGCATAATTTACTGTTATTATAATAGTAAGTAAGCATGTAACGCGGTAAATAAGTGACACCTGGAATATGCTACCTCTGAAGATATCTGCAGATAAACAACCAACAATGAAATGGTACGAGCTCCTCTTAAAAGACATTATGAAGAAAAAACACAACATTTTGATAGCGAGTATAATAAGCCTATCTTATAGCTACTGTGCAAAAGGCGATAAAGAGAGTGATATTGCTGCTACATTGAATCTGTTGAGGACTTTGATTTTGAAATACGCGCATCACGTATCGGTACGTGTACGCATCCGTGCAGACGTCAGTATGAAGCAGTTGACAGTCTGTGTCTGTGTCACTTAC
>NW_024874883.1:0-1943 GCF_018340385.1 Cyprinus carpio
TTGATCCTATTCCATCTCATCTCCTTCTAAGTCATTTCTCCTGCAGTTGTACCTGCAAATCATTCACATCATTAACAAACCCTTCACACTGGTGTTTTTTCAGACAGGTTCAGATAAACCCCCTTTCTTGCTAAAAAACCCACCCTTAACCCATCTCTCTTTTGGGAAAAAAAACCCGACCGGGTTTCCCCTTTTTCCTTTCATTGCAAAATATTTGAATTAGCTGTGTTCAACCTCTGCCTCGACAACAATCAGTCTGGTTTTCAGAAGGGGGAGATTCAACCTACTTGCTCTCTCAGCTGTTGAAGCCCTAAGACTGGCAAGAGCTGGGTTCCCAAAACTTCAATACTTAAACTTGCTGGATCTGTTTCCCCTGCTTTTGACACAGTTAAAACCCCCAGATCCCTCCTGTCAACCCTACTGACAAAGGGCATCTCAGGAAAATGCACCCAGTGGTTTGAGTCTTACCTATCAGATAGGTCCTTCAAAGCATCTTGAGAGAGGTGGGGGTAAATCCAAGTCGCAACATCTAACTACTGGGGTGCCCTAGGGGTCAGTTCTTGGGAATTACCTTCTCTTTCTCTGTCCCACATTTGGGATCATTAGGTTCTGTCTTCTTAGAAACATGTATTTTCATTTCATTGCTATGCTGATGACACACTCAACTCTCGAACACTCCATGCCCCATCCTGATAATCCAAAAGAGAAGCTGCTTGTATCTCTCAGCTTTTTAACAGCTTTTTTTTTGGAAGAAAGACCCTCACCTTCAACGTGGCCAAGACAGAAATGCTTTTGGTTCCGAAACCCTCGTTTTACACAATTTTACCATCCAGTTAGGCACATCACCAACATATTCAAAACAGCCAGAAACCTTGGGTTATGATTGATGAACCTTTGACTTTCTCAGACCACATTGCTAAAACTGTCTGATTTGCTTTATTCAACATCAAAGAAGATCAGGCCTTTTCTTTCGAACATGCCGCACAACTCCTTGTTCAAGCTCTTGTTCTGTCCAGACTGCTCTTACTATTGCAATGCTTTCTTGGCAGCAAAGTGTTAATTTTGGTAGGCATTTTTAATTTAGTTCTTATCTTGAGATGAAAAATGTTTAAATAGTCTTAAGTCACATTTTAGTCATTTTGAGTCTTTCACTTAGTTTTTAGTGGGACAAAAGTCATTGCATTTTTTGGCTCAGCTTTTTAGTCATTGGTTTTTAGTCAATAGTTTTTAATGAAACTGTAGTTACCAAAATTTATTTTTTGGGGGCTATTTTTATTAGTCTTTAAACTAAAATAATCATTAACTTCTCTCTTTAGACAAATCAAAAAAGCTTAGGAAATTTTTCAAGGGCTGAATTTGGGAAAATTTTCATTTTTTGGGTGAACTATCCCCTTTTAAAAGTAGTGAAAAAGGAAATAAAAAAATATTATTTATATATATATATAATATAATTTTATATATATATATAAAAGAAGCACAATAAGGGCCCAAAAACAATAGGGGGATACAAATTAAACTCATTTTTTCAGATACAGGGAGGTTTTACCCTTTAAAATGGGGATACCCTTATTTAACATCTTTTTTGGGTTTAAATTAATGATAGATAGGTATTTTTCAAATTTGGAAAAGCTGTCCTTTTAAAACAGGGAAACTTTTATGAAATACTTGACATTACGCTTTAGTTTTCACCCACCTGTTCACGTTCACTTAATCCATAACCTACTGTATTTATGTGAGATACTCTTACACTAGTAAAGCTTCAGTTCTCCAACTTATGTTTCGTTCTGCACTTTTGTATATGTTCTCTTTATCAAACCCCCTGATTCCAATCATCAGCTCGTTAGTAGATACTCGCAAGAACTAAATTGGGTGCGGTCTGATTAGGAGATATACAAAATGTGCAGGGCAGGGGGTCCTCCAGGACAGGTTTGGGAAGAACTGCT
>NW_024874884.1:0-2025 GCF_018340385.1 Cyprinus carpio
GACAAAGGCAGTGTTCCAAATATGCAATTTGAAACTGGCCTACCACAACAGCACATCAAGTTTGAAAAATCACCTGAGTTCTGTAAGTAGTACGGCTATAGTATATTGTTGGTGTAAAAAAAATATATTTGCCATGTTAATCAGTAATTCTACACATGATAAAAACATGCACGTAAATTGCTTGGAAAATACTTGCAAATACGGAAGTCATTAAAAAAAAGTACAGTAGCACAGCCTAATAATAATTTGCCTATATTAAAAGTATTGCTCTTAACAGACCGTTACTGTGTATCACTAGTGCAGTGTCATTTCTTGGAGCATATAAAGCCTATCCACGTGAGGCGTGCCGCTTCTGGTTGGTGCGCTGTTCTGTAGTTTATTAAGAGTTGTGATAATTCTGAGCATTAATCACCTGTCCATATTGCACCAGGCGACACCACTGCACTCCCTTGGGTCCGCAACAGCTTACACCCGCCACGCGCATTGGTCGATTAGATGAGCGGTTATCAGCTTATAACTTAAAAAATGCGAACGAGCCGACACACAGAGATTCCTGCCTTTTTTTACACTGTGTCTACGTGCGCATAACGGTTATTAGTGTCGCGATGTGCCATAACAGCTAAAGTCTGTCTACACTGGACAACATTTCAAAGCAACCATTGAAAATCATTTGAAATTTTAGGCCACACGTAATAGAACATGGCAGCAGTTGCACAATCGGAATTTGTAGCATCCAGTGTGAACAGCATAATAGGTCTTCCATTGTTGTTGTTTTACAGCCGTGAGGGTTCCAGTGTAGACCGCGGTGTTGAGAGAAGAATATGTTAATCCCCTTCCTTGACTCACGAATATTGCGTTGATTGCTACCAAAGCTTTGAAGCTCAAAAAAATGTATTATTCAGACCAGCCCTATTGAAGACACTTACCTAAAAATTAATCCTTTTTGAATACTGAAATCGAAGCATTAATTTTTATTATTTGTTGTTTTTAGTTGTCATATCAATAACCTTGTTTTCAATTGCATTTAATAAATTGTTACTGCTTTTAATATGAAATTAAATTAGTTCATCCTTTTCTGCTGCAAGCTTGTTTCCCTAGAATGAGCCTACTATAATGTTAAACAAGACTTCACTTTAAACCTTTTTAAAATAAAATAACATTTCTGCAATGGCTTAACCTTGTAATTGTTATTTAATATTTACTTTGTTTCCCACTATGGACCACAAGATGTTTTCTCGGCATGGGCTGCGTTCCTCACTTTTAGACCGCATTATTTCGCGAACCTCCTAAGCACTTCCCTCCGGAAATCCCTGCTGCCATTTTGAAGTGTGTTTCAGCTTAGCGAAGTGGACAAGGGGAAGTTTATATAGACAGAACCACCGACCCCTCGATTTTGACCCAGGGTAGGTCTGCTTTAGGGCTGGTGATATATCTATGATATGATCATGCGTCTAGTCAGTAAATCTGGTTCCTTGATTACCGCTAAATCGCCATCACCTGCTTTCAAATGGGCATTTTAATAGACAGAGCCGTAGTTCACTGACAGAAGCTGCGCAATATCGCGTTCATTATCCCAGATGAATCGCCTCGATAATCCAACGCGATATTGCATAAATCTTTGTCAGTCAATCAGTGAACTGTCAATATAAATGCCGCTCCATTTGAAAGCAGGTGGATGGCGATTTAGCGGTAATCAGCGAGGCAGATTTACTGATGAGATGCGCATGATCCTGTCGTTAGATAGCTCGCCCAGCTTCTCCTAATCTACTTTCATATGCACACTTCGGGCTGCTCCGCAGGCCGCAGTACGGCACCATCGTGACGCCATTTCCGCCAGTTTCATTTTATCCCCCACCCAAACAAGTCTATAATATAATAATAAAAGTTTGTTTATTTTTTTTTTTTTTTTTTTTACTTTTATAGCAGCCCACGCATACCTATATACATACAAAATGCTGCACCAAACAAATTCGTAAGGGGAAAAATGTAAACAATAAACCAACTGAATAGCAGATTCTTAGGATC
>NW_024874885.1:0-2018 GCF_018340385.1 Cyprinus carpio
ATGAGCCAAGGATTCAGAAGAAAAAATATAATGTTCCTTCTGGTACCTTATGTGGTTCGAGCGTTATTAACAGGAGCATTTTTTGAAAGTTTGGACAAATAGGTGGCGCTAGAGGGCTGGAGTTAGAGACTTTAAATTTTGCGACCGATTTAATGTTGAGCTTTTTGTCCTCTATGGTGTTTGTTCCACAACTTTCCTGACACACAGTGGGTTCTATGGGCTGCCATAGACTGGAAGGCGGAATAAGAAGAAGAAGAATGTAATAATGAGAAGATCTAAATATAGCTGCAAGCAGCTAATAGTAGCATGGGGGCCGGTTTCAATAGGTGCACTCGCAGCGGCCTAAATTGGCACGGGAGCTGGCGCATGGCACCGAGGAGCATCACATCCGCAAATGCAACAATAAGCAATTACAGCAATTTTAGGATGATTGTATCAGTGAAATGGAGGAAAAGTCATAAATACAAGAACTAGTATTATGATTAAAATGGCTTATCACTTTTGACCAACAGCTGGCGCTTGTAATCAAATCATTTTGGTGTGTTCTGTGAGGTGACAATGGCACACACACAAAGTTTGGTGTCAGTATGCCAAAGCATTGCAGAGATACGAAGGCTGAAGTGTCATTTTGGCATCGTGCGGTAGTCATCGCTGGCATATCGCAGCGATTTTTTCTCTATCATATACGACTTAAAGTATAGCATTTAGTCAGCACAGTCTGAGAAGATCATCTGATTCAATTTTACGAGGGCGGTGAAAATCGGACCAACGGTTGATGGGGAGGTCGAAAAAGTAGGTTTTCAACGCGCATAAATCAAAATGGCGGACAGGAAGTTCAGCGTACTCTGGCATATTTGGTATCTATATTTGTCGGCATAAGCCACGGGAATATTACACTGAGACCAGGATTTCATTGCAATAGGCTAATGCAATAAAAAGTTAATAACGATTTTCTAAATGTAATTATTAATGGTTAATGAATGATTTATTACTCTTGACTTGGCAATAGGTGGCGTATTTAGTGATGTGACTGCGTTCAGAATACAAGGGTGGCCATGGCACCTACAAGAAGTTTGGTGAAAATATGTCAAAGAAACTTTGCCGAGATACAGCCTCAGATGGTATTTTGGCATCTTCTGAACAAATTAGGTTGATGCGCTAGCGAAAACCGTTTGATATATCAACACAAAATCCATAACTTTTTGTCAGCTTGGTCTGAAGATGATCGAACCAAATTTGGTGAAAATCGGACTAACCGTCTAGGAGGAGTTCGAAAAAGTAGGTTTTCAACTTTTAATAAAAATGGCGGACAGGAAGTATTGCCAATTTTGGAATAATTGGTATCATGTTCTCGGCATGACCCAAAGAATATAGAACATGACTTTATTGTAATAGTCTAATTTTTTCAAAATATTAGCATTTTTAAGATATTCATTATAACTTTTGACCACAAGGTGGCGCTGCCACCAAACTTTTTGCGTAGCTTCAGGGCATGGAGCCAAACATTTTTGTAATTATTTCAGAGCGTACGATAATGCGTTCAAAAAATACAGCATTTTGAAACATAATTCAAAATGGCCGACACCTAAAATGGCCGAAACGGAAAATTGGATATCATTCGACTCGACATGACCCACCAATCTAATGAGACCAGTTTTGTGATTTTTGGCCAAACATTCAGAAGTTATAATCAAAATATGCATTTTCATATCTCCTGACCACTAGGTGGCGCTGCGTCGAAACATGCAGGGAGTCTCGGTCAAGCTTGTTATTACATCACACCAAGTTTGGTCCAATACCCAAACCTTGCGAGTTATAGCGCTCACAAGCATTTTTGCGTGCTTTTCTAGAATTTGTTCGGTGGTATCGGGAAAGTTTTGGACGAATCAACTTAAATTTCCCTAACTTTTTTCCGCATGGGGCGAAGATGACTGACCAATTTTCTAAATCGACAACCCTAGGACAGTTCAAAAGTATTTTTTTAAAAAATTGAAAATAACAAAAATAAAACCCTTTTT
>NW_024874886.1:0-167 GCF_018340385.1 Cyprinus carpio
GTTGGGGGGGCGGAAGCTAACTTCCGCGAAGTTGACGTCGTCGAACTCGACCTCGGGCGGGGGTTATCAGGTTATTGTCTGAGCACCAGCGTGACAGATCCTTCTGTTGCTGTCGTATGCCTCTAGTTTGAGCTCCGTCACGTTATTTCTCTATCGTCTATTTTTTT
>NW_024874886.1:552-4465 GCF_018340385.1 Cyprinus carpio
TTGAGTTTTGTAGCGACCATACGGACGAGTCTCCTCTACCCTGTGACAGTGCGCAGCCTGCAGCGGCTGCCTTCGTTGTCGGGGGTGCGGGTCTCCCCGGACCCTGAGACCCCACAAATCCTTTTCGACGCCTTAGAGCGACCATGGAAGTCGTATTCCCGCCAGCCTTCTGCGAAGGCCGACGAACAGTTCGCGACGGCGTTTGGGGTGGGCGGGAAGCTAACTCCGCCGAATGAATGGAAGGCAAGTTGACGTCGTACGAACTCACCTCGGGCGGGGGGTTTATCAGGTTAGTGTCGAAGCACCAGCGTGGACCACAGTATTCTTGTTGCTGTCGTGATGCCTCTAGTTTTGAGCTCCGTCACTTATTTCTCTATCGTCATTTTTTTTTATTGTGAAATCTATTTTGCGACACCCATCATTTTCGTTTATATCACATGTGAATATATCCTCTTCGTGATTCTACAACAACAAAAACAATCAGGAGCACCTTTTGTTAACACTAGTTTTATTTTGATTTCCCGAGGGTCCTCTTAGTAGCTCTTATAGCCCATTAGCATCACCAGGCGTGGTTGTCGCTAAAACCCGGTGCATCGCCTGAATACTCTATTCCACACACATTACAATTTGCTTTTACTCAAATGAACTTGCTTTATGGCGGGATGTGTTGTCTACCCAGTAGAGTGCCAGGTTGGACGACACGCCTCGAGTTGCATTCGGTGTGCAGCTCGAGGCTGGAGGCAGTGCGAGGAAGAATCATGATTCGGGCCTGGAGCAGAGGCAGGCCCAGAAGCTGAGGGAGAGCGGAGAAGAGAGCCGCGCTGGAACCTCCTACAAGGCCTGACGTCTACAAGTCCAGGGTAAGTATGCAGGTGGAGTGTGCTTAACAGGTTGCCCCACCAACTCCACACCGCTTGTGTTTCCTTTGGACAACAGGCCCAGGTTGCACCAGGACGCGATTGCTTTTGCCCAGATGTCCTTCTTACACCGGCTGCCGGACACCACGGACCCTGGGTGCATCTAGCAGCGGAGGGACGCGGAGCACAGTGCCACGGGGCGATGACCTTCTCCCCCTCCGGGTGCTCGATTTGACGATTCTCACATGGAACCGCCATCTCGCTATCGGGCTATGCACGATTGACAGAGTGCAACGCGATCCGCTGTGGATCGTCGGAGAGCCTACACATCGTCCGATGACGTCCGTTTGTACGTTAGCCGGAAGGGTTTTAAAGTGCACAATCACCAGTTTCCCTGGGTACCTCGTGTTCTCGAGTGTTTCCTCGCGCAGAGAGAGATAAACCCGCGGTTCCTGACGGCTTGAGCGAGAGCGAGAGCCCCAGAGTGGTCGTTGCTTCGACGGGCCAAGTTTAATCTACACCAGCGCAGCGGCAGACGGAGGACGATGGAAGAGGACTTCGGAGCCTGATTGAGACGGTTCGCAGCACGACTGTATCATCGTGTCAGGACCGCTTTCGCCTGCCCAGATATACTTAGAGAGACACTGAAAAGGTTCAGTAGAGTTTTGCTCCCTAAATGAATGGTTATTGGTCATGGTGGTGGTAAGAAATAAGAAAAACTGCTCTTTGTTAATAATTGTGAATCTTTTCTGGGACGCGACTTTTTTCAGCGCTGATGGCCTGCCACCCCTTAGCAGAGTCGGGATAGAACTTCTGTCGGACAAACATCTCCAGGGACTCCGCTATATGACACTCCAGTGTTGACTAGTGTAAGCCAATTCTCAAATGAATCTGCTATGATGGCTTTTGTTCTACCCGCCTTAAATGTTAGAAGTAATTCTGCGCTGTCCAATCTATTAAGACTGTTGTCTTATTCCCCGAATATGTATGCGTCAACAAAATATAATAATTTAATGTAGGATCTAGGAAAAAATTCTCCTATCGTGAATATTTTATATTTTTTTTAAAACCAGAAACAGTGGAAAAAAAAAGTAAAGAGGAAACGAATGAAAACGTTAGAAAATAAATGAACAAAAACAATTTCTTTTAAAGTTTTGGGGCTCAATACATAAAACATTAGATCCACTCACACCCAAAGCAGTTATTGGAAATGAAAAGAATGATCACAGATAATAGTTTTTGATGTAAACTCTGCTTGACTGAAACCTGGCTCTTAATTCTCTTCCGGCTATTTTTTAAAACCAAATGATTATATTGGTCTATAATGAGTCTACTCCATTTCAAACTACTGTTATAAACCATGAGCCTGGGCCAGAGCTGGTCGTGTGGGGGAGGTTGTTTTTGCAACAATTATTTATAGTGATATTCTCAGCAAGTTACCCAGGAAAACAGGATACAGGTTTTTTAAATCATTTTGAAAGTTACTATGCAAGCTTAATGTTACACTGTCAGATATGCAAAAAGAAATTATTGTATCTCTTCTCTGGCTACTGTGTATTAGAGCACCAGGGCATTTATACAGAATTCATAAAAAGAATTTGGAGGATTTCCTCTCAGGACCTTGTTGGTTACGCTGTGATTTTTTATGATAAAGCGCTTAATTTTCGGAGAGATTTACACATTCATATTGATAATACAAATGAATGGCATTAGGAACTCTTGCGTTTTTACCTAGACTTATTTAAACTGTTTGGAGGGGGGTTAAAGCAGCAAAATGCTCCACCGGGCCTACTCATCAGTTTTTTTAATTCATACGTCTAAGACTTAATTATATTGCATGGAATCGAATCTTACTGAAATAGATATTTGTACTCCTCAAAGTGATGATGTTTATAGGACCACATTTCCCTTGTATCGCAGCATTTTATGAGCATTGATGATAATAAACTATATAGCTTCTTCGTTTGTTCGGTTAGGGCAGGAACTATTCGTTCCAGACCACAAAAGACCAGATTCGCAAATAAGACACCTGCCTGATTTTATCCTCCAAACTGCTCTGTTTATCATTATAAAATACACATATGAACTAGACAAAATGACTGGCAAATATGGGCACTATCTTCTTCCTAATACAAATGTTTTGCAAAAAATACTACACTGAGATTATCAAAGTTACGCCTTCTTTCTTTGCTGTGAACATTTGGGCAGGGCATTTATGCAAAATCTTCCCCACATGCGGACGTCCCCGTAGACATGTGGGGGGAGTGTTTTGTACAACAGGCGTTTTTGTAGGGGGCGCGTGGCGTTAACTCATTAACTTTTATCAAAGACATAGTCTCTTTGTGAGTGATGAGACTTTAGTCTTTGCAGGCTTTACAGATCTTCTTAATGCACCAAAGAGCATGTAACACTCCAAACAAAGAGAAAGTTTAAAATTGAAATCGCACGATTATATGACCCCTTCTATACAGACACAGAACATAGTTATATTAGTAGAAACTGCTCTTTGTGTTCTCTCTGCCTCCTGGTGTTCCCTATCCTTCCTCCCTTTGTTCTCCCTCTCCATTATCTCTTGTTTTCATCCATATCTCTTACCTTAAAGTTGTTTGTGTTCAGTTCCCTTAGGAAAACAGGCATTCATGCTTGGAAAGAAGTGGTGTCCTTAGGACTCTCTTCCTATATTCTCCCATTTATATAGAACCAGCATGATTCCTTTCTTATATGACGCATTATATACTGGCGGCATATTCCTATTGGAGGGAAAGGGGTACACCAATTACTTTTACACTATGTCTATATATAATTGCTGCATGAGCCAATAGAAGTTGAAGAAAGCGTATATTCAGAATCTGTGTGTCTGCAGAGCACTTTACCTCCTTTCCCGGCCATTACACTCTGAGGACTGAGAATATTCTGATGGCAACAGGACATAACGGATGATTTAACAAGGATTACTTCCCAATTTCAAAAACACTTTGAATCAGAAGACGCTGCGCCGGTATGAAACAATATCCACATCTGCAACTGCTGACAAATGCTGAGAAACAAGAAGTTTT
>NW_024874887.1:0-2159 GCF_018340385.1 Cyprinus carpio
TTGAAAGGAAAGGGCTGCTGGTCTGGAGACTCAAGCTCCCTGTGTGCATCCTCAAGCTTTCCGCCAGAGATGGAGAGGCTGTTGACCGCTCTGCCAGAGGTCAGGAAGCGGCCGACCAGCTGCACTGGGCATCCGTCAGGCGTGTCGCCAGGACTGATATGCTTCCTTTCAAGACTCTGGCAGCTACCTGTGACTGGAATGAGGAGCCTGTCGAGCTATGTTCCGTCAGGCTAGGATGACATCCAGGATGAGCTGGCCACTCAGGACTTGCCATGACTTTGATGACCTTATCAATATGCATGTGCGGATCGAGGGTGCTCGCCGGCAGCGCCTGGTTGTCCGTCCTGGAGGAGGAGGTCATCTCCTGTTCCCACCAGACTCCCTGATGTCTCTCTCGCACTGAGCCTGACCATATGGCAGGTGGGGCGCTTCGCCTCACTCCAACAAGCAGCAACGGCAGTCGTCGCCCTAGGCTGTGCCGTATTGGGAATCAGGTCCTTCGCACAGCTGCCCGCTAAAAGTTCAAGGCTGGCCAGTAAGGGGGGTCCTGTGAGCGTTACCCTTATGAATTCCCCCTCTACTCTCCTTCCTGCCTCTATCA
The DNA here is from genome assembly GCF_018340385.1 of Cyprinus carpio. Classification (NCBI taxonomy): domain Eukaryota; kingdom Metazoa; phylum Chordata; class Actinopteri; order Cypriniformes; family Cyprinidae; genus Cyprinus; species Cyprinus carpio. The sequence continues at coordinate 602 of NW_024874887.1, forward strand.
GTTGGTGATGTTTCTAACTCTTGGCGGCACTGGTGACTCAGGAGCAGAGGGCACTTTATGACGTCTCTCTAGCCACCCGTGGGGGATCCTGCCATTCTCTTCCTGACCATCTTATGCTGCCCGTTCCTTGAATGGACCTATACTACTGCTCCTATGCTACTCCTCTAATCTTATTGTCTCGTGCAATCACGTGAGGTAACACGCTGTACCTTCTTGAGACCCGAGTGCCCAATAGTATGGGCACCGTGGTTGGTCACATGCCCTCCGTGGATTGGTCTAGCACTTGTCTGTCTTGGAGTAAGTTTTGTCTGCGTTCCTTGAATGGCACCTTAATTACTACTGTCTCCTATGCTACTCCTCCTGTCAATCTTATTGTTCTCGGGCAATCACCGTGAGGTAACCACGCTGTACCTTCTTGAATCCCCGAGTGCCCCCATAGTATTGGGGCACCCGTGGTTGGTGCAGCATGGCCCCTCACGGATTGGTCTAGCAAACCCCTGGTCTTGTCATGGAGCTCGTTTATCTCTACGCCTTGTATGGTGCTGCCCTTTCCTGTGTCTGAGTGCCCTGTCTTGCAGGTGGAGGCTATTGATTTGAGCGGAGTCCCCGTGGAGTACCACGACTACCAGTGCCAGGTGCTTAGCAAGTCCCCGGTCACCTCCCCACTTCCACATCGCCTCTACGACAGGCTTATCGAAGCTCCCTCCCCAGGCACTTCTCCCCGCCTAAGGGTCACTGTTTTCCTTTCTGTAGTCCTGGAAAGAGAGGCCATGGACAAGTACATTAATGAATCCCTCAAAGCCGTCTCATTCGGACTTCTTCATCTCCTGCAGGTGCTGCCTCTTCTTTTATGTCAAGAAGAAGACCGCTCCTCATGCCCCTTGTATAGATTATCGAGGCCTGAATGACATCACTATTAAGAACAGGTACCCTTGTTTATGTCGCCTGCCTTGAGCCATTGTGAGCCAAGGTCTTCACTCAGCTAGACCGGAATGCCTATCATCTAATTCGCATAATGCGGAGGGGGATGAGTGGAAGACAGCCTTCAACACACCCACGGACACTTCTTGAGTAACCGGGTCCTACCATTTGGTCTGACCACGCCCCAGCTGTCTTCCAGGCCCTGGTTAACGACGTGGTTGAGAGACATGGTGAATCGCTTCATCTTTGTGTATCTTGATGATATATTGATATTTCTTTTCCCCATCTCTGCAGGTACACACCTCAGCATGTTCCGCCAGGGTGCTACAACAGCTGCTGGAGAACCAGCTTTATGTCCAAAGAGGCGAGGAGAAGTCGTCTTCCATGCCAATCGGTTCCATTCTTGGGGTTAGATTATTTCTCACCGGGGGAGAGATCAGAAGCGGACCCTGTAAAGGTAAGGGCGTTGCGAGTGGCCAACTCCTGACTCTCGTAAGGCTCTGCAGCGGTTCCTGGGGGTTTGCCAACTTCTATCGGCGGTTCATCCGGAACTTTGGTCAGATTGCTGCACCCTTAACGGCACTCACCTCTCCCAAGGTATCGTTCAAGTGGAATATTGGGGCACAGGAGGCCTTTG
>NW_024874888.1:0-1565 GCF_018340385.1 Cyprinus carpio
TGCCGCTGCCATATGGGAGGAACAACACAAAGACCCTGATGTCATCAGAATTTTCCAAACAATGGCAGGACATGGATCATCTGAAAGATCAATATAAGGTAATAGAAGATAAACTGTACCAACACAACACAGTTGAAGACTGGCCAATGTCATTATCGGATATATGCCAGCAGTCTGATTTTGACGATCACCACCGCTTACTATCAGCTGGAAATCGTTAAGTGATAGTAGGTATTTACAAAACTTACGAGGCTGCATGAAACGTGGCTTTTGTAGGGATGTGGACGTTAAGGAGCCACTTCAAAGGTGGCCTTCGTACCAAACCCTAAAAAGCAAAACCTGCGGAAAAAATGTAATAATCAGCTTTCCATCCCAACAGGAAATGTTAAGGAGTGACATTATGGGACAATGCCCCGTAGTACCCAACAGGAATGAGGCCCTTCTTGTCATAGCTGACTACTACTTTTACCCAGCTAGGTGGAGCTCTTTCCATGAGGAAGGCCAATGCACAAACCCGTTCTTGTGATTTACAGGAGAGGATTCCGTGCGCGATGGGGTATTCGGACTTTATCTTATCCTGATAGAGTTCCCAGTTCCTTTCTGCTGTTTTTTAAGAGGTTGTGTGGTAAAGTGGGTGTCTACACAAGAAACTCACTACTGCCTACCACCCACAAACTAATATGACAGAAAAGTAAACGGGGATTTCAAGTATGATTTGCTGCTTACGTGGGTAGTAACATAAGAAATGGGGGATAATGCCACATTCCGTTTTGGTAATTCCAGCTGGGAATATAAGCAAGTCCAATGGACAGAAGCTATTTGCATAAAGTAGGAATCTCTCGATCTTCCTATGATGTTATCAACCAAATCTTGTAGCTTCAATCAAAGGCCAAGGGTGCTGCAAAAAAGCACAAAAAAGGCAACTTAAGGAGCACAATAAAAACAGATGGGAGGTGTTCTTTAAAGAAAAGGACAGATGTGTTTGCTCAAAATTTCCCCAGTCAAGTGCACAACATTTACTTCAATTACAAAAACTTGCTCCAAAAAATGGAAGGGTGCACTGTGCATGTGACTAATTTGAAACCATGTTGCCCCACATCAGGAGGAGTTTGCAGAAATCAAGAGGAGGCAGATCACTTGAAATTTTCAAGAATAGATAGTGAGGATGAAAGATTTCTTGGGTTTTAATCCCACTTTGCACCTTTTTATCCTTACAACCGTAGGATTTGTTTTTTCTCTCAGGGGAAGAGTGTGGCAGCAAGTAGGAGAAAAAAAGAGGAGTTTTCTTTTTTGCTGTGTGGCTTCCTGGATGGAGGAGGGAAAATAAATTAACCGGAAATGGGAAGCATGTATATAAGGAGGAGTTATAGAGGAAGGGGGGGAAAAAAAGATAAGGGAAGAGAGAGAAAGAGAGAGAAACCAGATTACCTGAGACAACCGCCTAGTTGGTGAGACTTTCTGAACGTGACGCCGCTGAACGAGCAGTCGGTCGCTGAAGGACGCGTGGTCCGGGGAGCGGTCTCTGTAGTGCGGCATGCTTTCTCGGCTGCTGGTTGCAGGGCGAT
>NW_024874889.1:0-1913 GCF_018340385.1 Cyprinus carpio
TGATTTCCATCGAAGAGCTTCCCCGGGAGGATTTTGAGGTGGAGGAGGATCGATACACTGGACTGCTGGAACAGCAAAAGCAATGCTGAACCATTGGATGAACCGTTTAAACTTCTCGTGAACATCAGGCCGAGTGATGGCACTGAGAAATTAATAGTGAATTTAGCACCATCAGCCAGTCTCACACAGATGATCAACAAACGGCGTCTTATTGATGTGGACTGTCTTTCGCTCCTGCAATCAAAAAAATAAAAACACAAAGAGGTGAATTACTCAGGAGGCCTTCAGAAATATCAATATAGAAGGCTAAGCAAAGCCTTCTTTGAAAGAAAAAGAAAAGAGAAAAGAAGAGTTCTGGCTCACTGGTGGTTCAGATTGACTCCCCCCCTCTCCAGTCTAACACCCCAAATACATCACGGAATTGTGGAAGCTGATTTAAAAAGCATTTAAACATTTACACTGGGAAAGAAATGAGATCCCCAATCTGGACCACCAGTGAACTGGAGTTCATTAAAGAAAAACAAAAAGATAGTAGTAAAACCGCCGACAAAGGCAACGCTGCTGTAATTATGAGCAGGAACGATATATTTTGGAAGGCAAGAGACAGCTAGAGAATACTGAATGATTATCGCCTCTCTAGTGGAGCCTGTATATCCACATACCCAGATAGAAGTTAAGAGATCCTAGAAGAGATGTATGAAAATAAAATTATCAACAGTAAACAGAAGGAATACCTGTTGGGTCCGGGAGTACCTAGAGCTAGAAGATTTTATTTACTCCCAAAATACATAAAAATTGAGAAAGGTTGGAGTATTCCAGATAAGATACCACCAGGGAGACCGATAGTATCCGATTGTAACAATGGAAACGATAATATAGCAGAATTTATTGAATATCATCTAAATAATATATCACAGAAACATAACAGTTATTTAAAGGATACTCCATGACTTTATACAGAAGACCCAGGAACTCAGGATCCCTTCTGATTCACTGTTGTTCACGATCGACATAGAGCAGTCTCTATACAGAACATAGAAACCAAAGCAGGCCTTGAAGCAGTACGGGGTGCATGCGCAGATACCCAGAGACAGCAAACGACCGGGATGAATATTTATTAAAGCTACTAGAAATCAACTTGACTAAAAACGATTTTTGAATTCCACTCGAAATGCACTTCTCTACAAAAAAAGAAGACAGCGATGGGAAAGCGCTTTGCACCCCCGTATGCTAATATTTTCATGGCTCGTTATTGAAGGGCTGCTTTGGCTACGCACCGCCTTCAAAACCGTTTTAAGTATTTCAGATTTTTTAGATGACATCTGGGGAGTGTGGACGCACTTCCAGCAGGATTTCATAAAAGTACTTTGGTACTTGAACGCAAATATGAAAGATCTAATAAAAATAAAATTTGAGTTGGACAGTGAAAGAGTCAATTTTTTAGATGTAGTGACTTATAAAGGACCTAAATTTCAATAGAGCAACCAACCAGACTATAAGGTCTACTTTAAGGAGACGGATACACATTGCCTATTACATAGGAGTAGTTTCCACGAGACTACACTTTCAAAGGGATACTTAAATCACAATTGTTGAGATTCCACCGTATATGCTCACAGAAAGAAGAATTTTTAAAAGCGGTCAAAATTTTATTTAAAGCACTCAAACACAGAGGCTATACGAGACCGCTTCTGAGAAATGTCTTAAGAGAATTCAAAAAAGATTACATCGAAAACCTGCACTGCCAGCTCAAAATACGGAAGAGAAAATTATACCTTTGGTCACCTTTTACTCATCTCAAAGCACAGCAACTAAATTGGGCTACTAAACAAAATTTTACTGAGTTTTTGAAAGAGACTTCTCATTTACAGAATCACAAACCAATTGCGGCCTATAAAAGAAATAAAAATCTA
>NW_024874890.1:0-1922 GCF_018340385.1 Cyprinus carpio
AGAAGAGATTTTAAAAGTGTTTTGTAGGGGCCCAAGTCGATAAACTCTGGCCACCCCTGTGGCCACCCCTAGGATGATTTGCAGTGGCTACTATTATTTAAATGCAGAATGTAAATTCACAATAGTTTAAGAAGGGAAAAAAAAAGCACACCTGCTGCCTTGCCAAAAAAGATTGCGGGTAAAACAGCCACCGTCAGCTGCCCTTTCCGTCCAGAGCAAAGCTTACAGAGTGCGTGTATACTTTACGTGATGGTCACAGGCTAGTTCACGCCACGCATTTTATGGTGCATTCTTTCACTGGAAATTTAGAATTATCACATTTATAGGGCAGAAAATTTATAGATCTATATAATTTATATATCATTTTAATATAGTTACTATCACACCGAAGAGTGACGTTTTTTTCTCCAGAAGTCTGCATAATTGCAAATGTGATATTGATTTTACTCTAACAGTTCAATAAACAAAGAAGTTAATATCAAGAGTTTTACATTTTGTGACAACACATATTCACTTTTTGCGCTCTATTTCTAAAAACAAAAAAATCGAATTCCAAACACAGTGCCACTGTTTTTGCGTATCACAGCAACAACATGATAGTATTTCATTGCCTCGATTGAATCAACCGTTTAAATGATTCCAGTTCAATCGCAATATTTCACTTATTAACGGTGACTCGCTTTGCCACCTGCAGCTTGTTTTAATTTCACATTTGGTACCATATAATTTTTTTAAGCAATTTCAAACATCAGTTTTTTAATGTTTTATGTTTAAAATATCAAAACATTATTTATTAATTTGTAACTCCAGGTTAAAGTATCTTACGCGTCCCTCAGAGCTCCATTACTAAACAGTGTGTAAAACATCTAAATGGCACTTCAGATGCAGTTTCTGCTTCTTTCTCTGCATTGCAAAGATCAATTTTAGTTGATAGTGATTGCATTGCTTGGTAACAGCCCAAATGCAAAGTGTCTGACTTAAAAGATGGTGCACACTTTAGAAAAAAAAAATGGCATAAAGGTTAAAAAAAAAAAGCCTCAGCTGTCAGCACACTTAGAAATAAGATATCAGCACAATAACACACAGCAAAATATTGTCTAATTTTCGTTATCAATAAAATCCCAGAAATCACAGAGATATCATTTTTTTGTCAATAATGCAAACCCTTTATTTATTTATTTCTTTTTTTATGTGCCACCCCAAGATTTACTGTGGCCTCATCTGGCCACCCTATTAAATTTTTCTGGGAAACCACTGGTATGTGAAAAACATGACCAACAGAAAAGGTTAATAAAAATTAATCGATCTGTTTTCCACACAATGAAACTGAGTAACAAACAAAATTTGGAAATATGTGGTTTTTACCGAAAACATGTCATACTAACTTTTTGAAAAGTGAAATTTAAGGGTTGTTTTTTTTGTTGTTGTTTTTTTATCCCACTGGCTCAGAAATCTCAGGGTGCTTATTTTCCCATGAACCACAGTTAAATTTGCAATCATCACAATTTTTATGAGGAACATTTTCTTCAACAAATGGCAAATTAATCTAATTTGTGCATGTTTAGGCAGTTCGGTACATGTACTGGGGGAAAAACTGTAACTATAACATTCTGTCATTTATTTGTGTCTTTTAGTAAATGGGACTTAATAAATAATATATAGGCCTGTGTGTTTGAGTGTAAGCAAGTGGGTTAGTGTGCGTATGTGTGTCAGGTTTCTGACTCTACTCTCCTGTCAGAGTCTCTCCTGACATGTCTCCACCCAAATCTGCTTGAGGGGCTCTTTTAAAAAAGAAACACACACACACTTCCCTAAAACCCCCACTTCTGCGAGACCTTATGTTTGAGTGTGACACTGGTAGAAAAAAAGTAAGATAGATGAAAAGCAAGATCTTTGTATATAATGAGTGAAAATGCAGTATG
>NW_024874891.1:0-1109 GCF_018340385.1 Cyprinus carpio
AGCTGCTGGCGGGCAGAGATGCCGCGACCTGGGCTAGATCCAGCTGGCGGCAGCCGTTCAGCTATCCCTTTCCTCAGCGCCGTCGGGTGGGGTGAGGCGGATGAAGATGAAAGTACGCAGGCGCGCTGAGTGAGGCGCGCCACGATTTAGTAGGCGTCGTGGACCTCCGGGAAGAACGGAGCAGTTCGCTGACGAGGGGCTTGCTGGCGCCCCGGCAGAAACCATTCATCCAGACGGCTACGGGCTGGTTCCTCTGGAGGAGACCAATCCAGACCCAGCTCGTCCACTGCCCTGGAGAGAACGCGGATAAGCTCATCACTCGCGGCAGCAGAGGGACACGGGTCTGGCTGTACAAAGAGGACTGGGGAATCCCTCTGGGCGGAGAAAACGAGGCACGCGGGGGCTGAGCCCGGCACCAGCTTTATCCTACTGCTTTAATCCTCTGCCCGCCTTTTCTTCCTCGCCGGCTTCAGCCCGGGAGGAAAGAAAAAAGAGAGAGAAACGCGAAGGTGAAGCGGTAAGCTCTCTGAAAGAAAGCGTTAGTGGCGCATGAAGGCGATATTCACGCATGTTCTCATAATGAGAACGCATGAATTCCCCAGCGAGTGCTGTGTCAGCTGATGGGGTTTCCTAAACACTGTGACGCACTTTCGCTGTGCCCGATCATCCGGCGTGCAGAGGAGCTCTGCGAGCTGCAATGGCGGGCGGCATTTGAGGCTCGCGCCGTAGAAAAAGGCTCTTTAGGAGAAATTTGCTCTTTCAATATATTCTCACCGGATGGCCGCAAAGGAAGCGATGAATCTGCGGTGGGGACTGGCAGTGGCGTTCCAGTGAGAGGCGTGTCAGCGTTCCGCAGTTCAGCGAGATCACAGCGGCCAGCGTGAGCGACTGTCAGCTGAAGGGGAGAAATAATCTGAATTCCTGTGGCGGCTGTGCCAATATATAGCTGGTGATTCCCCGCCCATATTGGCCGGGTTTTAAGGGTTTCGCCGCCATAGTTCTGGCAGCACCGCTGCACAGCGCATATTGGTTCGGTTTTGCAGCACTGCAATTTTATCTCAACAGCTGCGCAGGTTTCACCGCGCGATTGAATAAGGCTTCAGTTCAGA
>NW_024874892.1:0-1339 GCF_018340385.1 Cyprinus carpio
ACAGATCACTGCCTTGCATGCTTTTTAAATAAAGTTGTAACTTTGGTGTAAAATTGAAGTTGGATACTATAGAGGTGGACAGAGAGATACAAATTACATCCATTGTGGACTCATATCACACCCAGGGGAATGCCTTTCAACTTCTCGGTCCTGGAGGTCAGAGGGTCCCCAAGGACCTGGAGTTTACAAACCACTGATTTACATAACACCTTTGCCAGGATAAAGTTAGCTTAAAATACATAAAAAACATACCTAAAACATACCTGATAAGTTTATGGTTGGTGTCAACATGCACCAGTGCAAGGGGGACTCCGAACTGAGTATGATCTTCGCACAATGCAGCCAAGTTTGCAAGTCGGGAAAGAACTCCAGCGGCATCCACACCGCGATGCATCGATGCCTTTTCCTCTCTCTCCCACTGCACACGGCTACCCATTGCCATGAGCTGTGCCTTCACATTTCTGTACCCTGCATTGGGCATCTGGGTTTTATAAGCTCTCACCACATGTTATCAAGTTCTGAGTCAGTCATGGTGCTGTAGCATCCTGTCACACTTAGTCCATATTCCTCTATCCTATGGAATATAGTGTGCTGCTAGATAACTCTAACAACTAGGCTATTCAGGGTACTGAGGGAATTGTGCTTCTAGTAAGTAATGCGACTGATCTCTCTGTATATAATCAGCCCTGGGTCCTCCTCTCTCCTCTTAACCCCACAGAGAGGTGTCTAAATGTGACACAGCTGGATTGTTTTCAACTGCAGCTTGGACCCGAAAGCTCCAACGGAAAATGGTTTAACTGCTGCAAAATGTCAGTGCCAATGTGTATCTGATCAGCAAAAAGGCTGAATTAAAATTAATTCATTGTTGCAGATTAAACTCGAGGAAGTCCAAATCGACAGGAAAGTCTTGAAAGTGCTTGCTGCACTCCTAGGCTGCAGCCAAGCTAACTCCCCTCCCTGCTGACATCCTGGCAATAAAAGGGAAGTGAGTAGAAAATTAGCACTCCAAGAACGCACACGAAACAACAGTAAACTTTACAAATACAAGAACAATGCCAAAAGATCAATACATGAGGAAATGCATAGCATAGCCTATAATTTTTTGTATGCAGTTTCCCAAACAGCTCAAACCTTCAAGATTCTACCTACATTTTTATATTGTGATTGACTGGCATCAAACTTGGAGTTGTCACTTTACCAAAAAACAAGACAGCTGTGAGCAGAGAGTAAAAATATGATAGTGTCTTTCAACATCATAATTTTAAATGTATATGCATACATCGGCAGCAAATGTAGGCTATTATTTCACCCCACGAAACCCAAATGAATGAAAATGGAC
>NW_024874893.1:0-1894 GCF_018340385.1 Cyprinus carpio
ATCCCTAGACAAATGAAAATAGAATGTATGAAATATTTTTCTCTAAGATATTTGTAATTACAGAGTTAAAGCTTTAGATTTATTAAAACAATTGAGTTTATACATTTCTCTTGAATACGTATACGGCAACCAGCGAGTACATGAAACAGTATGAATACATAAACTCATAAATTCATTGTGATTCTCTCATATTAATGAATATAACTTAATTTATATACATATCTGACTTTCTCTTCAAAACACAACAAACTTTCTTATGAGGTTTTTTGTTAAAATTTTTAACAACATTTATTTTTGACAAACACCACAACTAGTTTATGTTTCCTAAGGTCAAAAAACATTTTTGTTGTTATATCCAGCATCTTGAACCTAAAAACATTTTTCATTTCAAAGATCTGAAGACTCACAACCAGTTTAACTCCTAAAACTGTAATACATAAACATTAAGACTGTTTGACAAATAGAGTAGCTTAGAACCAACTGGCAAATTTGAAGCATTATTACAAGTTAACCATTGCAGAAAAGTTAAGCTTCTAATTAACCTGTATTTATTGACAACTTATCGATTACATAATAAGTCCTGCTTACCTAGTTTGAGAAATAAGAATAATAGCTCAAAAAAAAACAAGCTAGGCCCAATATGAAGCATTCAACAGAAAGTGCAACCATTGCAGAAAAGATATTAAGCATTCATAGATCTAACACCTCTGTATGTGGATGACCAACTATCAGAAGGATTTCAAACATATAATTACAAATCCCTTTACCTAGTTTACGATGAAACTAAAGAATATATGCATGAGCTAACAATCACCTTTAGAGAAAATCAACAGCAGGACAGAGTATGAAGAGTCAATACAGAAAAGCTGAGCGGATGTGTGGAAAGAAACTTGAAATTTACTATAGCATCTATAAAAGACAGCCTTCATGCTTTCAATGTGGAACTAACCACAGCTACAGACAGACCCTTATTCTCAAACCTTATAACTTCTACACAACACTTTCGCGTTCTAAAGAACAATAGCAACATTTTTGGAAGAAATAATTTTAACGCCTTAAATCGTCGTCAACCAGCTATCTTGGCACGCTTCTCACATCTTTTTTTTTCAAAAGTGTAAGGAATCCGTTTAGAAGCAGATGTCTTAGAAGTGGTGAATGCCTCATTTTTTTTCGTGGGGGTTTTCCAACCTCTCTGAAACTGCAGTTGTTAAGCCTTCTGAGAAAAAGAGCAATCTTGATAACACCATATTGGAGCAAGCAACTATAGACCAATATCAAATCTTCCTTTTTACTCGACAAGACTATTAAAAAGGTAGTTTTTAATCAGCTGAACAGCTACTTAAACTCAAATGATTCCGACACTTTCTTTAATTTGTTTCGATCACCACAAGCCTCAGCACAGAGACAGCACTCATTAAGATAATACATTTTTAAATATTTGCTTAAATTACAGATTCTGGCAAAATATCAGTGCTGGTACTACTAGATTGCTGCATTTGACACTGCCGATCGGAACATACTACTAAGAGAGACTGAAAGCTGGGTCAGGCTTTCTGGGATGGTAATCAGGTGGATTTCAGGTCATGCCAGAAGGAGGTTATTATCTTGGGGTATAGGTGAGCACTAAGTCTAACTGGATGTCCATAACATGCGAGGTCCCGCAGGCTCAATTCTTGCACCACTCTTGTTTTGAACTGCATATGCTCCCACTAGGTCAAATAATGAGAAAGAACCAAATTGCCTATCACAGCTTTGCAGATCATTTTAGGTTCACCTAGACTTGTCACCAAATGACTATAGCCCCATTGACTCCCTCGCCAATGCGTTGATGAAATTAACAATTGGATGCCAAAACTTTTTTCAGTTAAACAAGGAGAAAACTGAAGTCGTTGCA
>NW_024874894.1:0-1806 GCF_018340385.1 Cyprinus carpio
AAAAACATCTCCGTCTATATGTGGATTCATAGGGGTGGCACGGAACTCGGGTTTCTCTGTATGCTGATGACTTGTTGTTGTATGTTCAAGATCCAGTTGGCTGTGTGAATGAGATTATGCACTTGCTTGACACCTTCGGCTCTTTTTCAGGGTTACAAATTAAACTTTACAAAAAGCGAATGTTTCCCTATAAATGATATGGCTAAGAAAATTTCTAAAAGCGCCCTACCCTTTCATTTCTCCCCTGCAGGGTTTCGATATTTAGGCGTAAACATTTCATACCCTTTCAGTTCTCTGTTTAAGAATAACTTCACAAATTTGGTTGATCAAATTAAGCTTGATTTAAAACGATGGGACAGCCTGCCCCTTTCTCTTGTAGGAAGAGTGGAGACCATAAGTTTTGCCACGACTTTTATTTCTCTTTCAGTCTCTCACTCTTTTTCTACCTAAATCTTTTTTCAAATGCTTAGATAAAATTCTTTCTTCATTCATTTGGGCAGGTAAGATTCCTAAGGTTAATAGATCTATCCTTCAACGAAACAAATGTGACGGAGGTCTGGGCCCCTGCCAATTTATTTTTATTACTGGTCGCTAATATTTCTAAGATTTTTCTTATGGTGTAATTCGACCGGCGGTCAACTGGTGCACTCTAGAGCACTTCTTGCCTTTCTTCTTCCCCTCCCCGCACTAGTCTTTGCCGCCTTGTCTCTGCGTCCTCTAGTTATACTAAAAAATCCATTGTGTTGCTCGGACATTTTAAAAAATTTGGAAACACTTTACGAAAACATTTTGGTTTTGGAAAGTAACTAATCGTCCTCAGAATCCTATTTGCACTCATCACTTGTTTTTTGCCCCCATGTATTGATCACACACTTAAACAGATGGCGAGATAAGGGCATTGTGTGTTTTTCAGATCTTTTTATTGATAATTCTTTACTGCTACATTTACCAATATTATTTCCAAATTTAACTTACACTCTACAGGTTTGTTCAGGTATTTTCAACTCCATTAATTTTGCCAAAAACAAATTTCCCCCGTTTCCCTCTAGCCACAGAAAAATCTCTGCGTTGAGAAGGTGGCCCGTACAAACTTCTGAGGTGGTAGTCATTATCCTCTAATCCATACCATGTTACTCATATAGTACATCTTCTATTAACTGCTTGAAGATAACCTGGGAGAATGAGTGCAAATCACTTATCGCCAGAGCTAGTCTGAGGCCTTGTAGAGTTAACTCTACCACTGTATGTGCTCGGCTCGTCTCATCAGCTAAAAGTTTGCATCGAATTCATTGAATAAAGCATAGACTTCATAAATTGTTCCCACAAACAGAAGACTCCTGTACCAGATGCTCCTTCTCTCCCGCTGATCACACTCATACGTTCTTTAGCTGCCCAAAATTGGCCTCATTTTGGGCTTCTTTTTTTGACTTCATGTCTAGGGCTCTGCATGTTTCTTTATCTCCATGTCCTATAGTTGCCATCTTTGGTGTGTCTCTCCTGTCTTCTATCACAAGGCAGAAAGCAGAGGTTATTGCCTTTGCTTCTCTTATAGCTAGAAGGTGCATCTTGTTGCATTGGAAGTTGTCCAACCCCTCCCCCAACTACCTCTTGGTTAAAGGATCTGATGTCATTCCTTTCACTTGAAAAATTGAAATATGCTACTCGGGGCTCAACTGATAAATTTTATAAAACTTGGAACCCGATTCTAAATCTTTACGACTCCATGTCCTCTCTAGATTCCGACTAATTATATAAATCATGGATGTGCAAACATTGAACCGATTTTTGAACCGGTATATGTGTGTA
>NW_024874895.1:0-728 GCF_018340385.1 Cyprinus carpio
AACTTTGTACAAAGCATAATTCTCGAACAGAGAAGGAAGTTTTTTCAGCACTTGGCGCCGCTTTCATTCAGTTAATTTGCTTAGTTGCACTCAACAGAGTGTTTCTGTTCACAGAAGCGTTAAACTAAGCGGTTTTATACTGTAGTAGCTCTAACACAAATTCATGAGCTTAAAAACAACAATAACGCATTAAAATCTGTATTTCTGCATTGCTATTGACATTTCATTTCACATGATAGAAACAACTTTCAGGTGACAAAACATTAATCTTAACAGTGCATAAAACCAACTTTCTCTAACAGATAAAGAAGGTATTCTGCGTAATGCTTAGGGCATGCATTCTGTTCATTTGCTAGAAGTTGCACTAACAAGAATGTTACAGTTCACACAGGATCTGAGTTAAACTAAGCGTTTTCTACTGAGTTGCTCAAAACATAAGTTCAAGATCATAAAACTAGTAACTCACTGAAATCTGTTTTCTGCACGGCAAAAACAGTTCATTTGAAAGATGTTAGAAACAACTATAATGTGGGCAAGATTTAGTCTTCAATTTTTGTACAAAGCATCATCCTTTAACAGAGAGAGAATGTTTGCAGCACTTGTGTGCTTTTTTTTTTCTGTTCATTTTGCTTGATTTATTGCACACACACACACATTGTTACTGTTCTAGAAGAAGCGCTAAAATGAGCGTCTTATGCATAGAAACTGAAACATTAGTTCATGATCAT
>NW_024874896.1:0-1729 GCF_018340385.1 Cyprinus carpio
AATAGGCACATGTCCGAAGGTCAATATCTGGATTGGTGGTGAGCCTGTCGTTGTTTATGGGACACGGGAAGTAGTCACGTGAGCCACACTTACTGAAAGTTTTTTCAGAAACACCTCCAAGGTGAGGGATCAAGATATTCACTGTACAGCTAAGTGGCTAAAGATAACAGCAGCCAACAGCCACCTTTTACCATACCTTGGATATGTGGAACTAGATATCAAAGTTATGGGACTGACCATACCGGAATGTGGATTTCTAATAGTAAGAGATGAGGGTGGTCCAGAGTCAGACTTCGACCCCACCGGGCATAATAGGAATGAATATAGCTCAGAGATGCAGACAGCTTGTTCTTTCTGAGTTTGATAACACTCTGGGGGTCAATTGGACTCTGTTTGGAGGGGAAGCTTTCCAGCGAGGTACAGGAGGCGGAGCTCATTGGAAAGAGTGTCAATCGCCAGAGTAAGTGAGTGTACGCCATAAAAGCATATGTACACCTTGCACTCTGTTGCCTTACACGGTCCAATAGAAGTTCACAAGAGACCAGCGAACAATGATGCTTGGGCATTGTTAGAGCCAGGAACAGATCTTGCCTGGTGGTTGGTCCCCCAGTTCAACCTTAGTGCCCCCTCATAGTCATGTTTTTCCAGTTCCAGTTGGTCAATTTTTCATCGGATGATGTTTGGTTGCTTCCCAAGACTCGGTGTTAAGGTGTACTTAGCCATTGTCAATGCGTGAGTAACCCCTGTAGTGAGGTTTCATCGTGTGTCAGCTGATCAGAAGACATGTCCGATGTCGAAGTTAGACAAGAGCCTGACAGTGACATGAGACACCTGCTATTAGACTACGGATAGGAGGCACGGGCCAGAGCAACAGGTAGAGCTAGTTGAACTTTTGAGGAGATATGCTGATGTGTTTGCCGCCTGTGAAGAGGATCTTGGGTACACAGACAGGGCAGAAGAGCATGAGATTTCTTTTTAGTAGATGATACTCCAGTTGCCCAACCATACAGACGCATACCTCCGAACCAGGTTGAAGAAGTTAGGGAACATATTTCCAAGTTGCTCAGAAAAGGTGTCATACATGAGAGTTCCAGTTCTTATGCCTCACCAATTGTGCTGGTGCGCAAGACTGATGGGAGTCTCAGACTTTGTGTGGACTATAGGAAATTAAATGCTAAGACCAGGCGTGATGCTTTCCCATTTGCCCACGCATAGATGAGAGTCTGGATGCCTTGGGAGGAGCAGAGATTTTTCAACAATAGACCTTGCCAGTGGCTATCATCAAGTTGCTGTGCATGAGAAAGACCGCACAAGACCGCATTTGTAACTCCGTTTGGGCTATATGAGTATTGCCGTATGCCTTCGGGCTTTGCAATGCGCCTGCAACTTTCCAGCGCCTCATGCAGTCTATCATGAGTGACCTGGTGTTTCACATCGCCCTTGTCTACCTAGATGACTTGCTAGTGTACTCGTCTACCTTCACAGATCATCTGGAGAGACTGGAAACGGTGTTCAAAAGGCTGAAAGATACTGGGCTAAAAGTCAAGGTGGAGAAGTGCCACTTTTTGCAGCCGGAGGTCAGGTTTCTTGGACATCAAGTCTCAGCTCAGGGAGTGAGCGCCGACCTGACAAAGCAGCGGTCGAGCAGTGGCCCACACCTAGCACCCTTAAAGATCCTGTGATCATTCCGGGGTTTCCGCAGTTACATATCGAAGATTTATATAGAGGG
>NW_024874897.1:0-1510 GCF_018340385.1 Cyprinus carpio
GGTTTAGCTTGTCAGTGTGAATGAAATGTTATGTTGTTTTCTGTTCGCCTCTGCTACCTAAACAGCCATCACACCGTTTTCTGGAGCGCAAAGCAATCGATGTGAATTTCAGTCCCTAGACAAAGAAAATCTCACAAGCCTCACACACACTCATTTTCATCTGTGTAATATGTTCTTCTAATTACTTTTGTGTTGGTTCAGTTGAAGTTTTTAACAAAAGGGGCCAGTGAAGTTTCAGTATGTAGCCCTTTTTCCCCATGCCAGTGTCAGGTCTCGCTGCTGTCAGAGAGGTTGCTGTACTGTTTTCATACTTCACAGCAGCTGAAAAACACCCTGGCCTTATTACGACTCTGGTTGCTGTCTTCTAATGCGGGGGGGTGGATTGTGTGCCGCAATCGCTGTAATATTTTATTTTTAAAAGCGTCTTAAACAAGAATAAATTTGGTTTGTTGTGAGCTCGTTGGGTGCGAGACCATTCGCTGATCGGATGCGGCGGGTGTTTATCTCTCGTCTTTCTCTCTCTCTGTTCTGTGGCCAGATATCAATTTATTAATATAGCTCTCTTGACCCCCCCCTGTAATAATCATCAGATGGCGTTGGTTTAGGCCCTTGTCAGTATGGGACAAATAAATTCATCTATTTATTGCCTATTTTTAACCGATTTAAAAGTAGAAACTAAAGGCAAGACTCCTCCCTCGTCCCGGGTCGGGGCGGGGAATGCCTCCTGTAGAGGGCGCAATTTTTCTTAGACAATGCGGAGGTCTATGGGAATTTCTGACTTTAATAATTAATATATAAAAAAAAACTTGTAAGTCTGATCTGGGCTCTGAAAAGATATAGCACTACTTCTCTGCCCCCTCGTGCCGCTGGTCTCAAGCAAGTTTGGGGCTTGTGGCTTTAAAGCCCTAGGAGGAGATAGGGTTTTGGCTACCAAACCCCAAAAAAAAGAATAAAAAGATAAATAAGAAGTTTAAAATAGCATAACAGTATGTTATCTATCTTAGTTATGTTTTGCCAAGCCAACACATAACAGGACAAAAAAGTTTATTAAGACAAACTTTAGTTGGTTTTGAGAAAGCCTGAACAGAAAGGTTTGAAAAGTTTAGAAAGTTTAGAAAAGTTTTTGAAAGGTTAAAAAGTTTGAAAAGTTTAAGAAGCATTAATAAGTTTAGCAAGCCAAGAGATTACACATATTACTAGCATGTTGCTAGCATGTTTCTAGCATGATTAGCATTACTAACATGTTTCTAGCATGATTCAGAAAGCTACTAGCATTTTGCTAGCAGGTTTTCTAGCATGATTATCATGTGACTAGCATGAACCTAGCATGTGTCTAGCATAATTAGCAAGTCACTAGCATTTTGTTAGTATGATTAGCAAGTTACTAGCATGTCGCTAGCATGTTTCTAGCATGATTAAGCTTGTGACTAGCATGGTTCTAGCAGGATTAGCATGTTTACTAGCATGTAGCTAGATGTTTCTAGCATTATTAGCCTGTGACTAGCATGTT
>NW_024874898.1:0-1095 GCF_018340385.1 Cyprinus carpio
CTGTGTCTTACCACCAGCTTGAGGGGTGTCCAGGTGAGCAGTCTTACCCATGATTGCGGTTTTGAGTAATAAACCAGGCTGGCAGTTTTTAAAAGCCTCAGGAATCTTTTGCAGGTGTTTAGAGTTAAGTGGTTGATTCAGATGATTGGGTTAATAGCTCGTTTAGAGAACCTTTTTCATGATATGCTAATTTTTTTTGAGATAGAAGATTTTGGGTTTCTCATGAGCTGCATGCCAAAATCATCAGGATTTTAAAACAATAAAAGACTTGAAATATTTCAGTTGGTGTGCAATGAATCTAAAATATATGAAAGTTTAATTTTTATCATTACATTATGGAAAATAATGAACTTTTTCACAATATGCTAATTTTTTGAGAAGGACCTGTATATACAGAAAGGGTTATTCCCACCCTCCTGTGCTGGAGCCCTACTCAAGAAAACTCTTCTCAATCCAGACCATCAGTAAAGGTGGTTGCTATGAACATAGAACCAGCCAAAAACATTATAGGTCCAGCATAGGGAGACTGTTATGCAAGAGGTTTCCACCTAACCTCGATCCAGGTGGAGAAGCTGGTGGTTACAGGGGAAGTAGAGGGGGGAGGATAAAAGCAGAAGTTAAAAAATCCCTAAAAGGGAGCAGGTAGACCACCTGGGTATCACTCTGATTCAGAGCGAAGCGGCTGCCTCATCTGGATCCACATGCCTTAGGTTCCTGCTTACCTCCTTGTGACCCCACAATTCCCTCTTACCGCCTGCCACGCGGGTGGGGGAGGAAGCAGTCGCTGACACTAGCCTTCTGTGCCGTCTTTGATCCTCCAGATCAAGACAGGCCCGAGGCCCTATGTGTTGTTAGGACTCCAGACCATGGAGCTTGTGGTGGAGCAGAAGGATCCTGAAAGCAGTGGAGTGCGCCTTACGTCTCCCCCGAACTTCTTGATCACCGTATCAGCGGAAATACCGAGAAAAGTTCAGAGAAGCGAAACCTGAGCATCAAGAAGAAGCCTTTTCTTTCTTCCCAATGTCTGCCAGATTCATCCACAGAAGTCTCTCTGCTACCACCATGGCCGCCATAGTCCTGCGCATGGCAGAGGCA
>NW_024874899.1:0-699 GCF_018340385.1 Cyprinus carpio
AAAAAAAAAAAAAAAAAAAACACCTGTGACATTTATGGAAAAAAAATTGCAGCAGTGGTTGCGAAAGTACATAAAAAGAGAGGTGCACAGTGTTTATTTTGCCGCAAAACATCATCCTTAATTGTACATACAGTAGCCTACATGACACTAATATAATACAATAATAAATATTAATTGAACAACATAAGATGTAACATAAAACCCAAATGAGACTAAGAAGAAACTGTTATTTCAATGAAAAAAATATCAAACGGGATTAAATTTTGGTCACGCCGATTCATTGTTTTACACTGTAAATTATAAGATGAGTTGTTCTGTTTAATGTACATTTCACAGCATTTTACTGTAAAAGTATATGAAATAATGGAGTACAGCAGAGCAGCATCAAGAACATCTAATACTTGGGACAACATTGTCCTCAGCGTCTGTGTTGGCTGCAGCCCTGTCTAAACTTCATAAGCTCTGAGCAAAGACCTCTTTGCAGTCTCAAAGCCCTGTAGCACATTGACACCTTTACACACACAATCCCTGTTAAACCCCTCAAAACAAAGCATATTTTCAAATCCCAATGCATCAATTCTTAATTCAAAAAAACCCTTGTTTTATGGAAATGCTGTGCATTTCAGAGTACATGCAGTTCGAAAAACACCAGACTCTTTAAATATGCCGCTCAGACATGACAGACAGCAGTGTAGGGAG
>NW_024874900.1:0-1553 GCF_018340385.1 Cyprinus carpio
TTTTTGTGCAGATTCATCCACGGGTTTAAAAGATATGGCAATTTATGACAAATGTCAAAATGGCCAACAGGCTGATTCAGTCAGTTCTGGCACAATTGACATGAACAGATGTGGCATGACCTGAGGAATCCATAGGATGCAAAGATCATCACTTTTTCTGACTGATTGTTCAGAAGTTATAAGCAAAAATGTGAATTTTTTGGTATCTCAACACCCATAGGTGGCGCTGTTCCCAACTTTGGCATGGACCTCAGATCATGGTGTTGAGGAAGTGTATCAAGTTTGGTTTGATTGATCAATGTTTGGCGAGATGCAGCCTCTGAACCGATTTAGGGTCAACCTCGTTAAGTTCACAATTGAATAACTTTTGAACAAAGATGAATATCAAAATCTGTTCAGTCATTTCTGTGCGGCTCGGTCCGAAGATCTTTCAGTGCCAAATTTCAGAAAAAATGGAAACAACTTTTGAAGGAGGAGTAAGCGTTTAAGCGGAAACACCTAATTAACATAATAGCCACTACTGTAATGGGTGGAGTCTTAATGTAAGGTATAGAGTGTAATGTCCATGAAGAGAGAGTAATTGTGTGTACTAAGTTTTATCTTTCTAGAACAAAGGGTTCAGGAGTTATTAATGTTTAAATATTGAATTTTTGAACTGGTGGTGGCGCTATGGAGTTGGTCCTAGAGACCCCCAAAGTTGGTCAGATCACTATTGGTGACCATCTCTACAAGCGGGGTGCCAAATTTCATCATTTTCCCATGTTCCCTTCATAGGCTGCCATAGGATCGCATTGTTTTTGTTCAAAAATCTAACAAAAAACAATCGCTAATATAGCTGCAAGCAGTATATGCCGAGGGCCAAGCCCTGAAAGCTGCTGTAGCCCAGAGCGGAGGCGGCAGGAAGAAAAACTGCCAGAAACAGAACGCACGCCGGGACAACAGAACGGGCCCAGAAGTAGAGAACTTTGAAATCGAACAGAACTTTAGATGAGAATGACCAAAGCATGTGTTTTTGATTTAATGCTAACACACACAGAAAATCCAATGTCTTGAACAGAAGCAACATCAACCACCCGATTCGAACTCCACCGCATTCACCGGCCCGAACCAGCTTCAGCAGAGTGAGCCACATTAGTTGACGACATCAATAACCAAGGCAGAAGCCGGTGGTTAAGGTGTGAGAATGACTGTGCTCGAATTAGCATTTCAGCCAGATTAGCATGCTAGGCTAAATGCTAACGCTGTTCAAAGTTAACCAGAGATCAAGACACCCATTAGAATGAATAGAAACATGTTAGCTGCTTCAGCTAATTCAAGATGCTAAGCTAACCAAGACAAATCAACTATTACAGGCACGTCAACTTCAGAGATGCCGTACATGTCGGAATGGGAGTGTAATCAAAATCTGTTCAGTCATTTCTGTCCGCCTGGTCTGAAGATCATCTGATAAAATTCTTTTTTAACAAAATTGAACAAGATTTCAGGGAGGAGTAGCTTAAAAACGGTTTTTCATTCCATTCAATATGGCGGACAGACACCATATTGGAAAATGA
>NW_024874901.1:0-1874 GCF_018340385.1 Cyprinus carpio
ATATGAATACAGCACCACCAATGTTCTGTTCCTGCTAAGGCCATATCATGCTCTCTGCAGCTTTGTTGAGAGTTTGCCGTACAACTGAGTGTGTGTCCACAGGATCACCATCAGGTTGTTGGTTGTATCTCTGGATCTCATCTAACAAAGCTTCTTTTTCTTTGTGTCTTCTGAGGAATCTTCTGGCGCCTTTGTTGCGATCTGTAATAAGAGTAAAGACAATGGTATTACAAAAGAGCGTGCCATGGCATTTAATGAACAGAAACAATATAACTTCCATCTAAAGAATCACTTACATTTAATAATACATACCATTCTGTCTATAGTAAAGGTAGTGCTTCTTCTGACAAATGCTCCACGAAGAGTGCTTCCGATGGAGATCCTGCAAACCACTCAGCATCAACAGAACTGGCTGCTGCATTTCCTGAAGAGAAATGTTTTCAAACACAATTAAGTTTTCTTAATTGCACATAGTACTAGCGGACAACAGACATCACTTTTAGGAACAAATGTTTAATTTGGACAGAAATCTATCTCATTATGTTTTTCATACCGTACTGGACACTGACTGCATGTTTCAGCAACAATTAGGGTCCTAACAACATAGGCATCTAATCTGTGTGATATCTTTATTATCATCACTTTTCAAGAGTCCATAGATCCACAGTCTTTCTTTTATGAAAGTCATTGATGGGGGATTATCCCCTATCCATTCCCCACACACATCGAATTTCACGACCCCATGATCTTTATTGTAGCTCCCATATAGGCCAAACTTTCAAAAACGATATCCTCTGGAACTGACAGAAGTAACACATGGTGCTCTTGTGTATTAAGAAAGTGGAAACTTTAGGTTCAGTACTTTCTGGCAGATTCAGTTTCTGTTTCCAATGAGAAGTTGCATTTCAGTACCGTGAAATGGAGAACAACAAGTGCCTTTTGAAAATATCAGAATTACAACAGAGCATGAATGCTGCAAACATGGAGCCTTAAGGCTGATTTATACTTCTCCGGCTTTGACCGACGCCCGAGCCTCTACGCTATAGACTATGCGTTGGTTTTCATTTCTTACTTCTGTGTCGTTGTCCGCGTTGACGCACAATTACACATGCACAGAGGGAGCATGTAAGAGGCTCAGGGAAGTTCCTAGCAGACCAATCCACCAAGTAGCTTGCATCCCCTAGAATTGACCCATTGGTGTTATATTTTGGGAGAGGTGCACGTGAGAATTTACCACGTGCTACACAGCCTACACACATAGCTTCTGGCCCGGGAGTTCAAGCATGAGAAGTATAAATTGAGGCTTTACTGAAGCTTACATTATTAGCTTGGTCTGTCATTTCCTACCTCAAATGTATGTATTGTTCCATTTGAGGTCTGATTTGCATGAACATGCACCAATCATTGGTTTTTCATTGATAAAATATGTACTTTCTTTAAGTCAAAATATACTAATTGAAGACTTCAAGACTTGCAAATAGTGCCCATCCCCCACATCATAATTTAACATTAAAAGCAACTTAGCTACATGCATTGTAAGCAAATTACTCCAACAGTGTTTATGTAGCAAAACAGCATTGCCCTTCCCATTACTGGCCCCACTGCTTGACATCAACAACCCACTGCTTTGTATGTCATCACTGCAATGATGGTCCTGCATCTTCTTCAGGCTCTCTGTTGCATCTAAGGTGTTTTCTACTGTCTGCAAAACAATAAAAACACAACAACAATACAAAAAGTATATATTTCCTGCCTGGTTTAATATAAATGACATATTCAACTACATATACATAGCTGAAGTGATGCATTTTGGGTGGACTTTAAGTTCAAATTTAACTGTGTAAAATAGTCCATCCTTTTTCAATACATGAACA
>NW_024874902.1:0-1951 GCF_018340385.1 Cyprinus carpio
TAACCCTGCAGATCATGCCACCCGCTCCGTTCCTGCAGCTCTGTTGGGGCACCACCACCTGGTTTACAGGACCTGCCTTCCTGTCGCAAATGGATCAGAATCTGTCTCTGGAGGAGAGGGAATTTGACCTCCTCGGGCCAGAGTTGGACACAGAAGTTCGCCCTCTTGCTACTACTGTATCCGATGATTTTCATCTTGAATGTCAACGATTCGAGCGATTCTCTTCTTGGAGGTCATTAGTCAGAGCCATAGCTTTTCTCATACATGTCGCCCAGACTTACAAGTCGTCTGATGATAGAGAAAGAGCCTGCAGCTCATGGCACTACTGTGCTGTTTCTCGTACAGGAAAGAGTTGTTACAAGCAGAGAAGTTGTGTAATCAAGAGTATTCAGAGGGAAGCTTACTAAGAAGAGCTCACCTGCATCGCCAAAAAAAGATGACATCCCGGAGGCACACTGTGCTCTGAAAAAACTGGAACCCCTGCCGTAGATAGTAGAGGTCTTCAGGATAGGAGGTCGGCTTAAAAATGCAACTTGGATCTCCAAGAGAAGTTTCCCTTCGATTGTTCCAGGACGCAGTCATGCCTGCGGCTTACTTCTGTGAGGCATTACCATGATCGAAGCCAAGCATCAGGGTCGTGTGTTTACCGGAATCAGGCTTATCCGCAATGCAGGGGTAGCTTGATTGTTGGTGTTAGGAAGCTTATCAACAGCATTGTACACAAGTGCATCGGGATGCAAATAAAGCTTCGTGGAAGGTAACTGAGCAGAAGATGGCGGACTCTGCCTCCATCGACGCCTGAGCACTGAACCTCCTTTCACTCTAACGCCGGGTCTTGATGTTTTTGACCTGGACAGTTGTCGCAGCAAGACGCTGAGGAGGACAAGCTCAGAGCAAAGATGGCTGTTCTTTTCACTTTGTATGAGTATTCGTGCCATACATATTGAGCTGATTGACAGTATGGATTCATCCACCTTTATAAACGCCTTGAGAAGGTTTTTTGCTCTACGAGGTCCTGTCCAAACAAATTCGGTCTGATTGCGGGACCAATTTTGTAGGAGCCTGGTAAAGAGCTGGAAATTGTGGTAAATGATCCTCAAGAGCCTAGTGTGAGGAAGTACCTGAGTGGAGAGGGTTGTTCATGGGTCTTCAATCCACCTCATGCATCCCACATGGGAGGAGCCTGGGAGCGGATGATAGGAGTCTCAGGCATACTAGGTCCATGCTCCAACAGATCAGTCCTTCCGCTTGACACATGAAGTGTTGTCCCACCTTGATGGCAGAGGTTACAGGAATGTAGTTAATTCAAGACCCCTTTGTTCCTATTTCCCCAACAGACCCAGATTCTGCCTTTTCTTGTTAACGCCAGCCATGCTCCTAACTCAAAAGGGTCAGCCACACTCCTCCCACCTCCCAGGTGATTTCAAGGAAACCAATCTCCATAGACAGCAATGGAGAGAAGGGGTGCAACATCTTTGCTAATACTTCTGGAATAGATGGAGGCATTGAATACCTCCTCAACGCTTCAAAGTCGAAGCAAATGGCAAGAAGGAAGCAGCCGATAAATCTAAGAGAGGGCGAGCGTTATTCCTCTTTCTTAAGGGATGCTCAAAGTAAAGCTGCTAATGAATGGCCTAGTGGCTCTTGGTGAGCCAAAAGACTTTTTTCCACCAGCAGTGACAAAAAGAGAGTCAGAACGGTTGAACTAAGAGTTGCAAGGAATGGGACAATCAAGACATTCCTCAGACCTTATATCGGAAACAGTTCTGCTCATGCCAACGGAGGACTGATATTTGTGAGATCTTATGTGAACATTCTCAGGTTATAAGTGGTGGTATCTAAACAATACCAGCGGGAGTGTCATGACATAAGCATTTGTTTTTTATTTACTAGCACCATCTTGTGGCAGTTTAATGTTATAACAAAGAAATTGATTATTGTAAACCATTTT
>NW_024874903.1:0-791 GCF_018340385.1 Cyprinus carpio
GACACTAAAGAGAGCAAAGAGCTTCAGGACCAAGCCTCACCAAGGGCTCGTCCGGGATTTGAACCGGGACCTCTCGCACCCAAAGCGAGAATCATACCCCTAGACCAACGAGCCTGCTCGCTGTGCTGTTGATCCACTGCTCAGCCACGAGCATCTCTGTTCAAATGGCTTTAAACGCAAGAAGCAGCATCACAAAATCTGCACCTATGGCAGAAAAAAAGTGCTAAAGCACGTACCCCTCTAGCCTCACCTGTTGGGTGTGTAGGATAGTCAGCAGAGTCCCAATGAAAGTAGGAAGCTGATTTCAGAAATGGAAGTTAAAGCAAGTATTGCCCACAGGCAGCTATTTCCAGTCATGCTAGTACAACCCAATTAGTCTCTAATGGGGACCTAAACGAGACGCCCAAAATGCCTGGTCAATCAGATGTTTCAAATGCACACACGCCAAATATCAAGAATCGCTGACCATAAAGAAAAAAAAGAAAAGAAGAGATGCACAAAGACTGGCCGCTTGACCTGAGTGATCCACAGGTAGTGTGGCGTAATAAGCAGGAGTCCACACATATACTGGGAGAAAAGAGACCAAGAAGGCCTACAAAACAAAAAGCACGCATCTTCTCAGTTAACTCTACAACCAAGTGGTGGCTACTGCAAAGATGCCAAGTCAGCCAAGAGGAGTGGCTGGCCTCTTTCTTTTGAGCCCCTGAACGGGCCCCGCCACAGCACCTGCACGCATAATAGCAAACTCTCCATGGAGTCTTTTTGAAGGATGGACATCTGGCCCCTACGGC
>NW_024874904.1:0-1567 GCF_018340385.1 Cyprinus carpio
GCTGCTGGTGGACAGAGAGGATGATGTCTTTCCTCTCACAACCATGGAGGAACTAGACAAACTGGAAAGACAATTATCAGAAAAAGCAATGATGCAAAAAGATGGTAAAAATCATTGACATTTGTAGGTTTAACAGTTGTAGTGAAGTAAATAATGTCTATTATATTACCGGTTTCACAGACGAGGCTTAAGGCTAGTCCCAGACTAAAATGCATGTGTGAGCTGTCTTAACTGAAAATAACTTGCAATGACATTCCTTACAATATGTCAGTGCCATTGTTTCATCTCAAGATGCACACATGCAGCATTTTTATAAAAGCAAAACTAGGACCTATAGTCCTGATTCTAAACTAATCTCTGTTCTGAGCCTCAGTAGTAACTCGACTATGTAATCTGGATCATGTAAACAGATTCCCAGTAAATAAAGAACTCTTGTACCAGGATTCTCAGCCTCTGTGTGCACCTTATAAAAACCTCATAATCAGATCTCACAGTTACTTTTTTTATGGGATTACATGATTAAATATTATTTTACAAAATAGCAATAGATTATTCCTGAATTTGACTTCCCACCTCTTTTTAACTTTTTCTCCTCTCTTAAAATAGCAGGCTGCTTATGTACATTCAGAAAGTCTTCGGTGGTTTTGTGGACATTCACACAGAGATCAGTCATTAGTCGGGTGGCATTGCAGAACCACTGATTTTACAAAAATATTTTCTGCTGTTTAAGAACATAGAATCAGCATCAACACATTGATTTTGTTTGAATCATTCCTGTAGTTGTTTAACCATGTATTTCATGTCTCTTTTTGGATGGCTTTTAGTCTTTTTAAACACATTAAAAAATGCAATAAATTCACAAACTTTTTTGTCATCTGATCCTCTTTCACCTAATATATTTACATTAAAAGTACCTCATGAGATTTTCTCTAAATATGTATTTTTTAATAACTAAGTATCACATTTCTATATTTCATTGGTTCTCTGACACTGGTTATGGTCACATGACATGCAGGTAAACAAATGAAACTTTTTTAACGTTTTTTTTTATTGATTTTAAAAATGCTTTATTTTAATTTTTAACATCTTTTGTGAGATTTAAATAATTATTAGCTTTTTCATTAAACTCACAAGCCTCCTGCAGTTCCTTTTGCACAAACACCAGTTTGAGAAACCTTGACATAATATAATGTTTAATGCACTTCATGCTGTTAATAACAACAATTAAAATACATTTTATTTATTCTTTTGGCATTTTTATGTCCATATGGTACTTTGATTATCCTATTTTAAATTTGATGGACTACTTTAGATTAGTTTTGACCTAACTTGTCTGATTACATTATTTAAAAATGTAATGTAATGGATTTCATTGCTAACTTTCGCTAAATTTTTTCATGTAATTTACTTCCGCGATCAATAACTTTGTTAACATGCACTTAAAAAAGCCACTTTCGGTCAATTATCATTACCGACCATGATGAGCACAATTCAGAACACATTATTATGTCGAACTCGACGTTTTAAAGAAGCTGATAAACACGCTTACCTCTATGGAGTTTCGTGA
>NW_024874905.1:0-1801 GCF_018340385.1 Cyprinus carpio
TTTTAATATATAAAATAGAAAATCATTCGCCTTGGCTGCTTTTTTTTGCGTATGTGTGTATGTATTCAATATATATTTTTGCTCTAACAAGGGTAATCTATATTTAATTAAAATCGATTACATGTTATTTTACATTTGATTTGTCAGTTTCTGCATCTAAACACCTATAAGCTTAAAAACATGCACTATTATACACTATTATTGTTGGCCTTCTTTTTTTTCTTTGCTCGTCCAATTTGCTGAAATTTACTTTTTTACACTTTTATTTTCATAATAAGCTTGTTTTTTTTAGATTATAGACAGTTACAGTGGTCTGTAATAAATATTAGCAGATTTTTTGTTCCAAACTCCTTAAGAAATGTTTTGAGAAGTAGGCTAATATTTTTAAAATGCCAAATCTAAAAAAAAAAAAAAAAGCCTTGGAAAACAGCCATATTTACGAGTGCTTAACTATACATACATACATACATATATATATATATATATATATATATATATATATATATATATATATATATATATATATATATATATATATATATAAACTATGAGGTAAATAGTGTTTAATATTTAGAAATCACCATTTTGTTGTCACTTAAAAGAAAGCCTTTAATACATTTACAATACAAAAAAGCAATTGTCCAGTAGTAAATATTATGAAAGCAATAACTGTTGTACTTTTTTGCATCATTATGCATAGTTTGTATATTTATTATTTGTAGCAGAAACAAAAACAAATTTAGCAACTCACACACAGTAGTAATCATTCCAACACTGCTTAAAAATACCAAGTTTTGAAAAGAATTAAACTTCTTAAAAGCATGGAAATAAGATACAGAACTTAAAACTGACAAAGTTCTAACTAATGATAAACTGATAAACTAATCATTTATATATTTGTAGTCATTCAAAAATATATTGGCCCCTTTCATAATGTTTGGTTTTCAGAAATGAAGGCCCACAAATGCTAATGTGTTGTCCACCGCGATGTGGCGCTTTTGGGATAGCAGAAGCACTTCTGAAGATATTTCAAGAAGACTTGAAAATGTTTCATTGTATATTGCATAAATAAAAAATGCATAACTGAACAAATTTCTTTTTTCGCAAAACTTTAATATAGAAGCCCAATGTAGTAGTGTATGCAAAAACTATCATGTCTCCTAAATGCCATTTACTTTTTTATCTTATTTTAAAAGTATTGACAACATATTTCTCAAGTTATCACCCGCATTACTAGAGAAAGTAGAAGAGAAGGACACTATGTATTTTGTTAATCTATTTTTCGTATCATTGCATATAATAATTTACTTGAAAAAGACACGTCCATTGTATAACTGCATCATCTACACTATAAACCATTGTGCTTGGATACTTATGACCCCTTGACTTACAACACATTGTTTCAGTTACCTTCTGAACAGCCATTTGCTTTACCGTAGCTTCCATGTTGAACAGGAATCTTAGAAACTCAGCAAGCAGGGAACAAATAAAGGCATGGCTTTGTTTGCATCCAGCCAGAAAGCCAATTCTATTACAGATGTTCCACAGCCAGGGCTTGTTAGAATGATAGAAAATAGCAAGGGTTCGAGACAAATAGTTTTATTAATCATTTTGTTTTCGCCTTATGAATATTGTTCTGTGTATGGGATTTCAAAGTCTTGATGCTTGGATTAACCGGTGGTGCGTGTCCTTAAATTCTGGCTACTTGATTTACTATGATGCATGTGCCCGTACAGGCACAGTTCTGTTCACCATTTGGTTGTTTAAGCTGATGGCAGGCCCGCCATCGCTGCTTAACGCA
>NW_024874906.1:0-1836 GCF_018340385.1 Cyprinus carpio
ATCAAGAAGGATCATATGAAACAAGCAAGACAACATATAACAAACTATAACCTGGAGATCACAAATTTATAAAAAATAAAGATATCCTTGAACCAAAATGTGGCCCTAAACATAACAACATTGTTTGTGTTTAAATTAACTTTTTATTTGCAGAGCAGAGATATGTCCCCTGGTTTCACAGTCAAGGCATCATTTTTAATGTAAAACAAAAGCTGTACACTCTCTATTTTTAAGAGCTAGTGGTTCAGTCTCTATACACCCCCAGTTTCGGTTCTGGATTCCATTTGTTCAGCA
Source organism: Cyprinus carpio (assembly GCF_018340385.1). NCBI lineage: Eukaryota > Metazoa > Chordata > Actinopteri > Cypriniformes > Cyprinidae > Cyprinus > Cyprinus carpio. The sequence continues at coordinate 295 of NW_024874906.1, forward strand.
TGTATTTCCGTTTTATCCATGGTATCTTCTTCTGTAAAAAATTAAATAAATAAATCAAGCACATATCTTGCCATTTTAACCGAGCACAAGCAGCAGTTTTACAGCTTCAGAACTGCACTGTCATTCTGCATTATTTGTTCAAAATGCAGCATTTAAGTCAATGCCATCTTGGTTGCTGTCAAAGGGTCATAATAATATATAAACTGCTTGTTTTCCTGAAGTCCCACTGTTCAGCAGTGACAGCAGCTGGTAAAGTTACAGCAGGGGCCTGTGTCTCTCTTGCTGGGTTTGGTGGGGGGTAATTGAGAATGAATGGGGAAAAGTCACGTAAGAGGAGGTAATGCCTCCATCGCAATATGATTGGATATGGCTACGATCAGCTAATACTGGTTCTCGTGATAAATCATTCTGCAACCACAAATCAGTCTAAAAGAAAAAATAATGGGTGTTAATGGAAAGACTAGTTAATAAGTAAATAACCTCATTGAGAAAATCACACCACTTTGTGTCAAAAATCAAACTTTTTAGATGGCTTGAAAACAATGATCTGACTTAGTAGGGGTGTTAACTGGTGAAAGCAGTGATGCATAGAACATTTGGCCGATAACGATAAACCGATAATTCCCTTAAATATGACACCCGATAACTGATTATGTTGGCCGATAAATCTAAGAAATCCACATTTTTACATAAGTTTTGAGAGCCTGATTACAAAAAAGGCTCAAATTACAACAGTAAAGGCATTAAACACGTCAACATAAACCAAACTTATAGTACGCCTTTACAAATAAATAACAAAATTAATGCTTGAAATAATGGAAATAACTTAACGACAACATTACTTATGTAAAAATTAAATAACAAAATCATGCCATGGGACTGTGGCATAGTGGATCGAGGGGGGGCCATACAATAAGATGATGGAGTGTGTTGAAAGGCGATAATCATGTATGGGACTACAGCCAGAGATATTGTAAAATCATTGTTAAGTATTATTATCTCATTATTAAAGAGTATTTTGCATTTCAATGAATGTAGGCCTGTTATTTTCTGTCTATTAGTATTAGGTTACTTTTATTGTCAAATTAATGGTACAATTCATTTGCTTCACAACAATTTCATAAGCATCACGCGCTGACCGCGCGGTGACTCTACGAACTGTAGGGGAAAATAAATGTATTTTAAAACAGGTTTGTACCAACTACTACAATGAATGATAAGCCTATAGCCTAAATAAAATTGTTACACTTCAGTAACACTTAATCAATGAAACAAAAGAGCAGCTTTATTTTATGCACCGACTTTCAAAAACAATCTGTTCAACACAAATAATGTTTCTTCTCATTGTTTTCACTATGTTCGGGCCACAAGAGAAACATTAAAGAAATAAATTAAAACAGTTATATATACCACATATTAGGAGATTCGTGTCTCGCATCTCTGAGAGAATACGCTGTTAATGGGTCGCAGATGCAGAAAGCACCATCAGTTTTTACTTTCACTATCATGGTGAAAGACATTCACCGGCATAAGTTTGACTTG
>NW_024874907.1:0-2146 GCF_018340385.1 Cyprinus carpio
TTCTTTTCCAAATGGTTAGGTTCAGGCAGCATGCTGGGAGATCAGAAAGCTGATCAAGTTCCAGGTTCAGAAAGATCACTTTACATACATGCATACAGTGCATTCATTCAAACAGACAGACCAACATTACATGCTGATCCAAATTCAGACTCACCAGTTGCAGTGAGATTTACTAGTGCTGGTAAATCATTTAAGGGTTACTTCACCCCAAATGAAAATTTGATATGAATTACAGATTACAGTAACCATGGATGTCCAGCTCCAAAAATGTCCAGCTTCCACTTTTAATGTGGAAGAAAAACTAGATCAAGACGAATCTTGGTCATGGTTATTTTCCATTTTGAATATTCAAAAAGGTCCTTATTTCATTACACAAAGATAATCAACAACATGCTTTTTGACTATGCTTCAATAAATGTCAAGATTTTAAGAATAATGAAAATTAGTCCATTTATCACACAAAAAAAAAAAAAAAAAACTATTATATTACATTACATTGGTCATTCCCTTAATGATGTGTTTAATTTAGTTACAATGTTTATTCTTAAGGTTTGTAAACTCCAAATTTGTAAACAGTAGTTAAATTGTCATGCATTTTTGCTATATGCATAAATCATGCATTTCCCCATTAGTTAGTTTTGCTACTGTCAAGACAGTTTACATAATTTTAAGTAATGTACATAGCAACATAAAAACTTGAAAAAGGATTTCGCGGTCTGTGAGATAAAAAAAAATAGCTCATGATTTACTTTACTGCACTACTCTGGTCAGAAACTTCCATAATTTTATAGTTTATATGTGGGATTACTTATTTACCACTAAGTGTAATGGTGAGAAAAACATGAATATTTATCATTGCATAATGCCTGTAGCGAACCCAGAATACTTTAAATATATTTTATAAATTGTGTGTATGTCTACTTTTTGTCCTTCTGGAGCTTGACATCTTCCCCAGCCATAATAGACGCTGCCTTGTGTGGCAAAATGTATATAAAACATTTGGAAATAATAATACCATATCACAGCAACACAAAGGGTAATTAAATCATGGCAGAATGTTGAATTTTAAAACGAAAATCTAATTGGGTGCTTTTCCAGAGCAAAGAGATGCAAGTGGGTACACTCCTCCAGAACTTGTTGCAGAGAAAACCCATCCCGAGAGAGCATAGGAGTCTGCAAGAAAAGATAGGTAATCCACAAAATCAAGTGTTTTATGTGTAGATCAAATGTTGTAGCTCATATTACCATCATGTAGAATATGTACTTATACATAACACACATAAGTTTACAATATTTTTTTTTTTGTTAATTAGGATTAAAGTGGATATATTTTTTAAAAATGCATGAAATAATAGCAGTTTGTTTTTTACCCACCCCAACTTTATTAAATATAGTGGGGGATGTTCCAAGGCCCCATGTGGACGAAGTCGCAAATCCATTTCAAAAGAAGAGAACCTGCTGGGTGAAGGTGCATTTGAAGAGTGTATAGAGGCTTTACTTTCAGGGCACCCCCCTGCTGCCATTAAAAAGATTCTCTATGGCACTGCAGGACTTCAGACCAAGATATCCAGCACGAGATTCTGGTCTCACTGTAAGATTAATTCGATCTTATAATAAATTTTAATTTGATCTTATATTAACAGTTTGGGAGAGAACTGAACAGTTAGGAATAACAACAGTGCATTTCTACCATGTGCTAGTTATATTGTTGTCATTTAAGATTTACATTTTATAATTTGCTAAATGCCTGTAACATTTCATTGTATTTTATAGCAGACTGAGCCACCCCTAATATTGTTCGACTCATGGCTGCAGCCCGCTTTTGACAATGCACCTTCCTGCTGGCCAATGAGTATATATACACGGACGGCACAACCCTGGAGGATGCACTACACAGTGGCAATTCTTGTGGTGGTGAATGGGCATCGATCATACGTGACATGCAATATCATAGAATTGTCTTAAATATTTAATGGCTAATACTTAAAATGCCAAATCAAAAATATAAGAGGGAGATCCACACTCTGTTACCTTATTCTCTTTTTATTAATTAAAAATGCCAACACTCTTTTACAATAAGGTTCATTAGTTAATAGTAGATAACAGTATTTAGTTAACATGAACTAACAATGAACAATAGTTCTAT
>NW_024874908.1:0-1801 GCF_018340385.1 Cyprinus carpio
TTAAATAAACATGCAATTACATATCCCAACCTGTAGATGGCAATTTGCCCTACTGAGACATGGCCACTGCCAACGCGAGACTTGGAAGTTGGTAGGAGAATTCAGCCAGATCTCGCGATAAACAATACCGCCGGTGCCATGAGCTTTTTTTGAAGATCAACGCGTGATCAAAAGCTCAGGAGGAGAAGGACGCGTGAGCAACGACGCTGACAATCAACAGACAGACAACAGAAATAAGGACATTTTTTGGGGGTTTTTTGTAAGTATCTGTGTTATCTCTTTGACATGTTGCCATTCTACATTTGATATCTTGTAGGGACCGTGAAATTATAGCAGATAGCAGGGTAGAGTACGCCATTCTGTGGTTATCTCAAAGCAAGGATTTGGTTCAAAAGCACTTTGTGTTATGTTGGTTTAAAGTCTCTTCATATCCCGATGGCAATCACAAAGATACGTGGTCTAAATGTTTTTATATCGACTGTGGGAAGGAATGTTGTACCAGTCATATTCCTCAGTCAACTTTATGCATTTACATACCTCTAAACACCCTGTAATAAGTGCAATGTGAGAGATTAATAATTCACAGAAATTATTAGATGCAAATAGTAAAGTCTTTCCGCTTCTGGCAGTTTGTTCCATATAAAAACTGAATCCTCATTCTCTAAATGTAGTTTTGTCACTGGGGACAGAAAGCAGAGCTGAGAGGCCCTAAAACTTTCAGTGCTTTATAAATCTAGCATATTACGTTGAAGTACATGCTTTTTACAGACAGGAAGTCAGTATAAATACCTCAGAACTAGAGTGATGTGATCCACGTTCTGATTTAAATGCACTATAAGTTTTATTGATAATTATACAGTGAACGAAGCACAGCAATAAATATGCAGAACAAAACACCATATTCAACACACAAAGGAATAAAAGTAGCTATAGCAGTTTTCTTGTTGTTATGCACAGTGTTGACTAATTCTGTTTGTGTGTGGTGCGTATTGTATAGTACAGATATGGCTCAGTAGAGACAGGCCTAAGAGTGAAGGTCAGTATTTGTTACCAATTGTTAACCTTTTATATGTTTTAGGATTTTTGCAAAACTGTTCTTATGTCACACAGCATACATGAGAGGAGGGGTGGTGGTACACTGCAGAAGACCACTCTGTTCTCGGTCATTACAGGTATAAAGTGCAGGTTTACATGTAAACATTGCTCTCAGAGAGCTTATAAGTTCGTCTTCTAGGCTTAACCATTTAATGTCTTTTTTCTTTTATGACATCAGTCTCTACTGATAAAAATATATTTTCCCAAATCTCAGCATACTGAGACTATATATGTCAGCTCTATATTACCAAGCCCTATCATCAAAGAAAATAGAAAGACACCAGCCGCAATTGATGTAATTAAAGTAAAACATGATGATGTTCAAAAGCCTTTATCATGCTTATTTTTTTTTTCTTTTCTTGGCAGATGCCGCGGATGACCAACTTCCTCCTAACGAAACTGAATTAGACTTGAGAATGCCATCGGGCAGCATTTTAAACAAGCACCAGGGAGAGTGGGGGGAGGGGGGTATAGAAATAAAAATAACAGTTAATCACTTCACTCTTGATAGTTTGTCTCGTGATCTGTATTGGAGTTAATATTTATCCATGTCATAAGTTTTACGAGTATTGGTTGTCCTTTATTACATTTTTTTTATTACAAGTTAAAATCTTACTTTTTATGCTATTTATGAGAAGAACATGTTATTTAGTTAACAAAAATATTTTAGGTATTGTTTTGTTATCTATTCTGTAGCTTTCATAAT
>NW_024874909.1:0-1963 GCF_018340385.1 Cyprinus carpio
GGGATCCTCAATTCAAAACCATTAGGATATGCCTCAACAGATGTTGCTGACATGGATCCAATTACTCCTAATATTCTCCTTATGGGGCGGCGGGATGCATCACTGCCTCAGGTGGCATACGCTCCAGGAGATATGGGGCGGCGGCGGTGGCGCACTGTCAGAACATGGTGGACCAGTTCTGGATACACTTCACTAGAAACTACTTGCTACGCCTCAGACCCGACAGAAGTGGCATAAAGCTTCAAAGAACCTGGAAGTTGACTCTGTCGTACTGATTGTAGATCCGCAACTCCCAAGAGCTCAGTGGCCCGTAGGCAGAGTTCAAAAAGACATTGCCCAGTAGTGATGGATGTGTGCGGACTGCTGAAGTTGTCGTTAATGGCAAAGTTTACATCAGACCAGTTGCCCGCCTGATAGAGTTACCTGCTTTAGAAGGTAATACCAAAGACATTTATAGAATTCCTTTATTACCCATTTGCTGCTCAAATGTGGGGGCGGCTGTTGTGAATTCTTTTCCTTTTACTAAAGTTTCAGGATTCTGATCTGCGTTATGTTTCAGTAATGACTTGCGTAAATAACGTAGTGCAGTATATGGTTGTAGCGCGACTGTTTATTCACTGGTACATTTCAGCACGGCAGTCACACCCGCGTTTATGTGCAAGAGAAAGTGTGTGATAAAGTAAGCTACTTCAGTGTATATTGTTAATTACCCAGATTTTCGTTACAGGTACCACAATCGTCTTAACTCTTTAACAGTGTTTATGATGTTATTGATGTTTAGCGATTCTTCTGAGTGTAATTTGATCCCGTTTAACGAGCGGTTGCTTCCCTGCTAGCATAAAGCGTATTCATTGTTCATGTTTACAACTTTATTACATTTAAGTGTAACATTTTTCATGGTGCATAATAATACCTATTATTACTAACTTCTGTATTAATGATACATTCTCATTTCTATATATATCTTATATTTCATTGTTTTAGTAATCTTACTAAGATTATTCTCACAGATATATTGCTAATACATTTCTCAGTTTATATTATATATATCAGTACCATATAGTTGTTTATTATAACTCTTGCAATACATGCTAAGTTATTGGTTATAGTTGAACAATGAATATTTATATCTGTTGTTTTATTTATTTCAGAAACTACCTCAAATACGTGTCAGGGTCAAATCTTGCAGGCCAAACCATCAAAAATTATTATGATGACGCCGCACTCTTGATAAGAGTTCTGCAGCGGCCACACAACTATTAACCAGCATTCAGTGGGGCAATCCCCATCAGACACACTTTAATGTATTAACTGCTGAAAGCATCGAGGTGAGGGGGGTTGACTTTATTCACAACATAACACTACATATTAACAGTCTCAAAAAAATAAAAAAAATAAAAAGATCTCTAATAGAATAATCCATAACATCTGCAATGGACAAGGTGCAGACGGTGTATGGCAGACACTGGTTATGGACTGCACTTAATGAAACTTTGTTGCAAGATGGATGTGGGAATGATGGAGGGCTATCGGTAGATCTGTGCTTCTTAGCATGTTGTCCTAGGGTGTCTGGTGGAGAAAAGAAGTGGAAAAAAATGTTAGAGCATTTTATAAGGAAATAATGTTACTGAAGGTGTAAACAATACAATATTGGGCAGTGAACACCATGTTCAATGCACAGAATACTGTCAACAACCTCTGTACTAGATACTACACAGCTGTGCCCACTGAAATCAGATTCATGAACATGATTGTCACAATATTTATTTGAATAATGTTTTCTGAGTGAAATATTCCCTTAAAGGAACACTCCGACTTTTTGGGACTTTAGCTTATTCACAGTATCCCCCAGAGTTAGATAAGTCCATACATACCTTTTTCATTTCTGTGCGTTCTGTAAGTGTTATTTGACGCACCCACCGCTAGCCTAGCTTAGCACAAAGACTGGATGTGAATGGATAAT
>NW_024874910.1:0-1732 GCF_018340385.1 Cyprinus carpio
AATTACTACAGAACAATTCTGTAGTATTGATAAAACAAACATGCGGCTGATGACTCTTAACAATTATACAAAGTTTCATAGAGACTGGATCATAGGTGGTGGTAAAAACAGTTACAAAGGCCCCTGCATCTAAGATTTATATGGCATACCAAATTAGTTAAAATTTCATATATTCACACAAACACTAGATATCTTACATCATATGATAGAGCACCTCATTCTGAAAAAATCCCTGACCATCAAGTGTTGTCAATAAACCGTTAACTAAATATTCAAGATTATTTGCAAAAGCTACTTTTTCAAACTAGTCCAACGGTTTAAGCTGAAAATCACAAAAACCACTGAAGTACAATTTCTCTAGACTGTGTATGTCAATAATTATAAAAAAAAACAGTTGAGCAATTACATTTGGACAATTATAAACCGGCCATTATATAATATGTCCTTTAAGCATAGTGTATCTAAAGGCCTATTAATACAAAACAGACAGCCTACAAATTATCAAAACTGTATAAAATAACGCATATTTTCATTCTAGAGAAGCATGCAAAATTTAAGAGGGATTGGGCAAAAAATAACACCCCTAATAGTTATAAATTAAAAAACACAGTGTTGTATGAGAAATTGCCATTTTTTAACCACTAGATGGCAGCGGAAGATCACCAATGGGCTAATTCAACTAACTTAAACAGTACTGTCTGTGCTCTATGGATCCATGTTAAACATTATAAAACCACTGTTACAACATTTAAAAATATCATTGAGTCAAAGTTTGTCAGCCATACATCCAGGTTGGCAGAAACCACCCAAGGTCTTAAAGTGCTTGAACCCCTCGTAATCAGCTAAGCTTGCAGCTATATTATTTGTATTATAATATTGAATTAGTTTATTTTAGATTTTTTATTATATCTTCTAATCCTTCAGCTGCAGGTCTACTGTTTGTTTATGAGTAGGTTAAAAAGCCAGTCACTTATCCTGAGGCATCTGAGGTTCACAGTTCCCGCAGGCCGCCAAGGGTGGGGCTTAAGAGTCAAATGCCGAGGTGCAACTCCATCCCTAGCACAAATGAGTGAAGCTTACTTTTAAAACTGAATTTTAAAATATTACAATAAAAAAGCCATCAGCCTCAAAAAAAAAAATAAAAAAATATAGCTGCAAGCAGCGACACTGCTCCGGGCACTTAAGACCTTTGGGTGGTCTCTGCCAACCTGGATGTATGGCTGACAAACTTTGACTCAATGAGATTTTAAATGTTATAACAGTCGTTTTATAATGTTTTTATGAATCCATGAAACATTTGAGCAGTACTGTTTAGAGATTGGTTGAGATAGGCCAGCCAGTAGTATTTTCAGCTACCCCATCTAGTGAAAGTTAGTGGCATTTCTCAGCACAACTGTTTGTGTTTTAAAATTTATAACTATTAGAAGTGTTATTTTTTGCCAGAGTGTCCCTCTCTTAAATTTTGTGCTTCTCCTAGAATGAAAATATGCATTATTTTACACAGTTTTGATAATTTGTGGGCTGTCTGTTTGTATTAATAGGCCTTTGGGTACACTATGTAAAGGACATATTTATCAACAGGTTTACAGTTGTCCAAATGCAATTGTTCAACTTTTTTTTTGATAATTATTGACCTACAGAGTCTAGAGAATTGTACTTCAGTGGTTTTATTGATTTTCAGCTTAAACTGTTGGACTAGTTTGCAAAAGTAGCTTTTTTAAATAATCTTGAA
>NW_024874911.1:0-2078 GCF_018340385.1 Cyprinus carpio
TTAGAGCACCCTAGCAACCCAAAGCATAGAGGGATATCTTTAAATCCTGAATCGTCATAAAGCCATAAGGGGGTTGGTTTCTATATCATTCAACTGGCAAGCAGCCTTTGGAGTATCTCCAGATTGGCAGCTGCTAGGCCACCTCCCTAGCAAACCAAACAGAGTACCCTAGCAACCGCTTTTTCAAGATCTATATCTCTGCATCAGCACATCGTACAGACATGGGGGGTTGGTTTATATTGGCAAGCAGCCTTGGAGTATTCATCATTGGCACATGCCAAGGCACTCCCTAGCAAACCAAACAGAGTACCCTAGCAAACCATTTTGCAAGACCTATATCTCTGCATCAGAACATCGTACAGACTATGGGGGTTGGTTTTTATAGCTGGCAAGCAGCCTTTGAGTATCCATTCATTGGCAGCATTCCAGGCCACTCCCTCGCAAACCAAAACAGAGTAACCCAGCAACCATTTAGTAAGTATATATCTTTACAACCCGAAAATCGGTACAGGGCCATGGGGTTGGTTTATATTGGCAAATTCAGCCTTTGAGAGTATCATCATTGACAGATGCCAAGCCACTCCCCTGCAAACCCAAAGCAGAGTACCCTAGCTTTGAAGCCATTTTTCAAGATCCTATATCTCTGCATTATCAGGAATATACGTACCGACTGACGATTGGCTTTTTGGCTTTTTTTTGGGCTCATGCTAGCAAACTGGAATTCCAACTGGCCGATCATGCTTTAGCAGTGAATAGAAGCGCATGCTTGGCCAGTGATTAGCTTAAGTGCTCAAGGTAGCTAAACAACATACTATGAACTCTACCAAGCCTTCCTGAAGTAGGCCGCATCCTGCTGACAGCTACCAAGCACCTGGTAACAGCGCCAGCAGCTACCCGGTTTACCACTTAGCAGCGGCCCTGGCAGCCGCCCAGAGCACCCTAGAACAGCCGTAGCAGCACATTTAGCAACCACCTAGCAAGTTGCTATGCCCAGCTGCCTGGCAACCGCCTTGCCAGCACACGGGTTACCGCCCAGCAGCCACCTGGCAGCAGCCACCCCAGAACACCCCTGGCAGCTGCATGGCAACACCTTAGCAACCACCAGAAATAGCTTTAGTAACTGCCTAGCAACCACCCAGGTTTACCATAGCACCTAGCAACCACGAACACCCTAGCAACCCACCTAGCAACACGCTTAGCAAACACCCCAAACGGTAGGTACTGCCCTAGCAACCACTGGCAGTTACCGCGGGTTACCATAGCACCCACCACCAAGCAGCACCACACAGCAACCACCCCTAGTAAGCTAGCAACCGCACAGCAGCACCTTAGCTTAGCCACTCCAGAGTACAGCGGCTGCCTGGCAACACGCTAGCAGCCACGGGTTACCGCAGCGGCCACTAGCAGCCACTACGCCAGCACCTTAGCAGCCGCCCCAGGTACTTGTAGCAGCTGCCTGGCAACTGCTGGCGGCCACCCGGGTTACCTCAACAGCACTGTTCACAAGCCACCCAGGTTGCCACACAACCCAGGCAGCCACCTAACAGCACCATGGCCACACCCCTGAATTACCTTAGCAACTGCCTGAACCACCCAGGCCACTGAGTCCCAACTGAACAACTCACAACCAACCAACCATCCCACAACTACAACCACCCACAAACCAACTACAACTCAAACCCTGAAAGAACCACCTACAACCCGAAGAACTGCCTAGCAACCTAGCAACCACCCAGAACACCCTACAACCAAGAAAACCTGAACCCAGCACCTATAACCCTGAACCACCCAGTTCCAGCAACCACCTACAACCACCAGAACACCCTAGCAACCCACATCCTTTAGCAACCAAGGACCCAGCAACCACAGCAACACCCCAGCAACCAACAACACCTGAAGAACCATCCCAAAATTCCTAGCAACCTTGCCCCAGCAACCATCCCAGACCCCTAGCAAACCGAAAACCCTAGCAACCACCTAGCAACACCTTTTAGCAACCACCCTGTAATTAGCAACCGCCTCTAGCAACCTACTTAGAAACACCTTAGCAACCGACCGAAGTTTTGCCACTGCAAGCA
>NW_024874912.1:0-2580 GCF_018340385.1 Cyprinus carpio
GCAGGAAAAAAAAAGCTGTTAATAAAATGTATCTTTATGTTTTCAAAAACTATTCAGTTCCAATAAGGTTGATGTTGTTAAAATGTAATTATTTTGAAAATGTTCTGTTCCATGTTAAATGTAAATGATAGAACAAATGAATAAATAAATCATATTTGTTATAACTTAGTTCATCTCTTAGTCATTTTTTCTGATAAAACCACAAAACATTTGTGGATTCCATTTTCAGATTAAGTTAAACTATTCTTTTTGCTAATGTCTTAAAGGGTTAGTTCACCCAAAAATGAAAATTGTCATTAATGACTCACCCTCATGTTTTGGGTGAACTAACCCTTTAAAATTTAATCATTTAGTGTTGTCTCACATTGAATCTTGAACTCTATCTGATCTGATGTTACACTTTCTCTGTATGTTTTTATTTTCTTTTCTCTCTCTGTATGTTGATTTTATTTTACAACAAAATTTCCTGTCTCTGTTAAAGGTTTGATGTCATGTCAACAAAATCCATACTAGCCATATCTTATTTTAAAGTTTGAGTTTGACAGTTTGACAATTTTGACAGTTGTTGGTTTGTGACAGATACTGATTTTGATTTAATTTTCCAACAAAATGCAATGTCTGTCAGATGAAGGAGATTGATGTTAGTCTGACGTTTGGTTCTAACATCGACCCGATTTTCATTTTCATCCAAAATACCACATCTGACCAACGTTGGAGATTGACGTCAGTCTGACGTTGGGTTCTGACGTCAACCAGATTTTCATTTTCATCAAAATGCAACGTCTTACCAACGTCGGAGATTGGCGTCAGTCTGACGTTGGGTTCTGACGTCAACCAGATTTTCATTTTCATCCAAAATGCAACGTCTTACCAGCGTCGGAGATTGACGTCAGTCTGGCGTTGGGTTCTGGCGTCAACCAGATTTTCATTTTCATCCAAAATGCAACGTCTTACCAACGTCGGAGATTGGCGTCAGTCTGACGTTGGGTTCTGGCGTCAACCAGATTTTCATTTTTCAAAATGCAGCGTCTTACCAACGTCGGAGATTGGCGTCAGTCTGCGTTGGGTTCTGGCGTCAACCAGATTTTTCATTTTCATCCCAAAATGCAACGTCTTACCAGCGTCGGAGATTGGCGTCAGTCTGGCGTTGGGTTCTGGCGTCAACCAGATTTTCATTTTCATCCAAAATGCAGCGTCTTACCAGCGTCGGAGATTGGCGTCAGTCTGACGTTGGGTTCTGGCGTCAACCAGATTTTCATTTTCATCAAAATGCAGCGTCTTACCAGCGTCGGAGATTGACGTCAGTCTGGCGTTGGGTTCTGGCGTCAACCAGATTTTCATTTTCATCCAAAATGCAGCGTCTTACCAGCGTCGGAGATTGGCGTCAGTCTGGCGTTGGGTTCTGGCGTCAACCAGATTTTCATTTTCATCTTACCAGCGTCGGAGATTGGCGTCAGTCTGGCGTTAGGTTCTGGCGTCAACCAGATTTTCATTTCATCAAAATGCAGCGTCTTACCAGCGTCGGAGATTGGCGTCAGTCTGACGTTGGGTTCTGGCGTCAACCAGATTTTCATTTTCAAGCAAAATGCAACGTCTTACCAGCGTCAGAGATTGGCGTCAGTCTGGCGTTAGGTTCTGTCGTCAACCCGATTTTCATTTTCAACCAAATTACAGCGTCTGTCAACGTTGGGATCAATGTCAGTATGGCGTTATATTGGCGTCCAGTTATTGGCTTGTTCTTGTTTTTCTGATCTCGTCAGCATAGGGACCACGGCATCATAATATATTTAAGTGGTGTAACATTTCTGTCACATCGCTTAAAGAGGCATTGACCAATCACAAGCCACTGGATAGCTGGCCAATCCAAAGCATACCTTGCTTTTTTTTAGACTGATGAGCTTTGTAAAAAATCAATCGTTTGATTTCGAAAAGGGGCATAGAGGGAGAAACAATAATGTACAGTATGTTTGTGTTTTTGTGTAAACCACATAAACACATTTCATTACCACCCAACATCACATATCTTTGTTCTTTTATGGCAAGTCACGCGGCCCTTGATTTTCTGAATTATCAAGTTAAGTTGAAAAGACAAGTCAAATGTGCTTATAATAGCTGGATCTAGCAGCTGCACCTCAGCGTCTCACAGCGATCATTTTCATACTAAGAGAGTAAACATTTTTGCCAACTGTCTAAACAGAATTATACATGCAGATACTCGCCCAGTAGAGTTAAACAGCCAAATTAATCATTCAGAGAATTTTTTTTTTTTTTTTTTACACGAAGAAAGAATTTACAGAGGAGTCCGGACCTCTACTGACCTCCTAACTTGACTCACGGCCATGTTGAATCTTCCTTGTCCTTGTCCTTGCTGTTATCTTACTAGCCCGGCGTTGTTAGTATCCATTGTTTCAAAAACACATGGACATTTCCTCTAGGCCCTGTTTATTGATTAACCCTGCTGGAAACCTGGACAGATGTGTGATCTCTGAGTATAGGTTGTGATGACCTGAATTAATTATAATGTGAGAGGCATGTGTTTTTGAATAGACTATATAAGTACAATGAATGATTTTTTTTTTT
>NW_024874913.1:0-3891 GCF_018340385.1 Cyprinus carpio
CTTACTTTCTCTATGCTTGCAATATTCAAGTGTTCATGTCCCTGAGTAATATCTGCATCCACCAAAGTATGCTCGTAGACAGCAATCCATATGAGAGAGAGGTCTGGTGTGGAGCGTGGATCTGGAACTGACTTCTGTACAGTTTGTCACATCTCTTGATTATCTGTCTTCACAAACTGCCCTGAAATACAATTCAAACATTAACAATGATTGTTATAAATGTAATGTAAGGCTCTTACATTCATAATGCTCATTTTGGCCTCTACAGCTCATTTTGGAAATATAGTTAATATCAGTAATATGCAGCATGCACGATACAAGGAAGTGGTCAGTAACATCGTCACTTTGAGGTATGATATCAGTGATATATATATATTAGGGCTGTGCGATATGGACAAAAAAAACCTATCACGATTTTTTGATAAATTTTGCGATTTCGATTTTAATAACGATTTTGACACACACAGACATGCTTTACAGTCATAAATGCATTCAGTATAAATTTGAAACATATTTCCCAAAAGTAAAAAAACAAAAAAGAAACAATGAGGCTTTATCAAAAAGTTTAATAACATGCCTCTAAAACAGACATAAGTCAAAAATAATCACTAGAAATGCAAAAGAAATCAAACAAAATGCTCCTAGACATAAAAAAACCCGCGTCCAGGGCTTTGTTTTTTTTTTTTTTTTTTTTTTTTTTTTTCATGCATTGGTCATAGAGCTCATTGTAGCTGCAAAGCTCTCAGGTGCTGAAATATATTTATTGTCTAAAAGGTTCACATCGCATTCGCTTGTGAAAAGGCGTATACAGTATGTGTATGCGGTGCAGAAGCAGCAGCGAGAGCGCGTTATTGTAACGTGAAAACACATTAAAATAATGCAGAATAAAGCAGAATAATAACCTACTGATTAATTGGTGAAATAATCAACGATTAGTCGATTAATCGTTGTAATAATCGTTAGATTAATCGATTATCAAAATAATCATTGGTTGCAGCCCTAAATTAGTCTGATTACATTACTTAAAATGTGTAATGTTATGGATTACGTTACTAACTACAATTTTTGTCATGTAATTTGGATTCAGTAACAGACTACAAATTTTAAGCAATCTACCCTGCTCTGTTTGCTGATAAAGGGATTTTAAATGTCTAATTTTTTCTCCTGGATTCAAAAATATTGATTACTCATCCTGCACTACACAGATTTTTGTCCAATCAGATGCTCTTTTGAATGAGTGTCCTTCCCACAATTCCAACTGCCTTCTACCAACAAGTAAAGCCTATTGGCTATATAAAAGGCAGAGGAGTCTTTCTGCTTAATTTTTTTTTTTTGATTTGTAAAGGATAAAGAAAAGAAAAAGAAAAAAAAAACAAAAGGAGGAAACAAAACAAAGAAAAACAATTGTCTAGTCCGTAACAGTCCACAAAGAAAATTATTGGTGCTTTCTTACACTGAAAAAAAAAAAATCTTTGCTGTATAAACAATTTTCATTCATTAATTCCAATGAAACGAGAAGTGACAGTGACGCATTGAATTAAATGTGAATTTTGAAGTAGAAAAAACTGAAATAGTGTTATTTACAACTTCAGAAAGTAATTTTTACAGTGTACACAATATGTTGCCATGATGTTAAAGTTTTCTGAGATGTTTTTAGAGTCTTGCTAGGTGGTTGATAGGGTCTTCTGGATGGTCACTTTACGGTTTCTATAGGGTTCTGTGTGGTTCCTTGGTCATTGATACTGTATAGTTGCAAGGGTGTTTCTGTGTGGTTGCTAGGGTGTACTGAGCATTAGTCCAGCACTCATTTAATGCAAGTATTTCATTGCTTATCTTTTAATTGCAAGTCAGATCGCTTAGCAAAGTAATAGTGCACCTCTAACAAGCCAAACCATTTAAAGTATAATTTAGGGCTGCAACAAATGATTATTTTGATAATCGATTAATCTAGCGTAGATTATTATAATGATTAATTGATTAATCATCTATTTTTGTAACGGATCAATTATTAGACATTTATTCATTATTCAGCTTCTGCAGTTAGTTAAAATATTTATACATATTCTAACAAATAAATTTGAAAATCATATTAAGTAACTACAATTATACAATTAATTTATAAATTAATATATTTATGAACAAAATGAGATGACAGAGAAACCTCTATTCACCGCTTAATTAGGTATATGAAAAGTAACTGAGTGGCACATCATTCTGCCTAACATCTGTTTTGTAAATCATATTTATAAGAAACAAAATAAAGGTAAGTGATAGGATGTTTTATTTGATGTCCATTTTATTCACAATGTAATCTCTCTTAAAATACCCTATAGGTTATGCTTAATCAAAACAGTCCTGAGTTTTCAGATCAAACCAAAACTAAAACTTACACTTACTAAAAACAAATATTTATTTTTATCATTCCATAGCTCCACACTGGAGAGCTGAACCGATGAGCTACTCACCCAAGTTTAACACTTAGCAATAGAATGAGCAATTGTGAGCAATAGTAATAGTCATGATTTCCTTTGGCAAAACATATTTATCAGACATTCCCTGTCCTGCCTCTTGGTTACCTACGCGGTTTGAAGATATAAACAGGTAGCAGTTGGCAACATTTCGTTTTTATTCTACATTGTAAAGGTAAATTTCTGTGTTCGTTGGCGAGCACAATCTGTGGTGTTTGTGCATCGGTTCAGCAGTGGGCAATCGGTCCAAATATATGTATAAAAATGAATATAAAACACACTTGCTCATTTACTTGTAGGAGTTTTTCAAAAGTAAAGCCAAAGCTCCTGACATCCTTCAGAATTCCTGATATTATTTAAAACAGCAGGCATTCATTTAATATCTTATGAAAGCTGAGCAGTTTTTTGTAACCAAACAAGACATTTCGTCGATGGCATTCTTCTTGATGGCTTTTGGTGAAGCTGCATTCAGGTCACAATCAGCCATGATTGACTGAATTAGTGTGAACGAAATAATAGAGGCAAGGAAATTATGAATCATGGTTTTTTATGTATTGATGAATAGTTTTTCTGTTGACATCCATGACTTTTTTTTCCTGACTTTTGGTATGACATTGCATGCAGACTTTGATTTGAATTGCTTCATTATACGAGTTCTTTCATGTATAATTCCCTTTTATTTGTTTTCTTCTTGTTAATGTGAAATCATTAGTCATTATTTATCTATGAATGTTGTGGGCTAAGCTTGGAATGTATCTTTTGTATTCTGTCTGTTATCTATTCAGTTAACTAGTGGATTAAGTAATGTCATTTCAGATAATTGTTTTGCTTTGTTTGTCCCAGAGAATGAACATTGATTATTGATGACGCATTTCTTTCATTTTATTCCTTTGACGGCACTGATTATAAAAGAATCCTGAAAAAAAAACAATGTATCGAGTTTCAAAATTATTAAGCAGCACAAATGTTTTCTAACATTGATGAAAATAAGAAATGTTTCTTGAGAGCATCAAATTAGCATGAACGGTATTAAAATGATTTCTGGAATGATCGTGTCGCTTTGCCATCACAGGAATAAAATAAATTTTTAACACATTTTAAATTGTAGTAATATTTGACGCCATTATTGTTTTTACTGTATTTTGATCAAATATATGCAGCCTCGGACTTCTTTTTGTTAAAGATTTTTTTTAATTAAATTGAATATTAAAAACGTATTTTACCGTATCGACTTAATGTCAATAAACAAAGCAGATTTTGCAATAAATAAACAATGCATCCCACTGTGTTCTGGTTAAAATATTTTATTTATTTATTGTTAAGGTTTGCATATGGTAGTGTGTTCTTAATGACAGCTTTCCTAAAAATTAGGGCTGTCAAATGATTAATCACGATTAATCACATCCAAAATAAAAGTTTTGTT
>NW_024874914.1:0-1689 GCF_018340385.1 Cyprinus carpio
TACCTAATTATGATAAACAAACAAGAAAGTGAATTATTATAATATCCGGTAATTACTCCCACAATAAACACCTAAGCCCAGAGATAGAGAAGAAAAAAAGACAAAAAAAAAAAAAAAATCAAAAAAGAGCAAAAGAAGACCGTAATGGAACACAGTAGGAATGGACGCAGTAGCGGATTTATCACGCAACATGGGCGTACTCCCTCTCTGTCTTTCACCATGTGAGCAAAAACTTAAATTTCAAATTAAAAATTGCAAAACTGGTTTAAATTGAAATTTAAACTCACGGCATTGTAAGAAGAATTACAAGTGAAAATCTGAATCATATCCTATAACAATCAGATGATAACAGTAAGGGTATTCATTACATAACTTATGAAATATCACAAAGGGTAAGGGTAGACATCCTATCACATTACAATCACAAGAATTGAAACGAGAGAGATCAAGATAGCTTGAACGCTGTTAGAACCGACTTAACAGGAGCACGGGGTCCACTAGATGGCTCACTACTAGTTCCTTTTAAGTAGGGTCCAATCAGTGGTTGACCCCTGAGACTTTAATTTACACTATTAAACAATTAAATTTTCTTAATTCCAAATCATGTGTTCGAAAAACCCAAACTCAAAGTAAATGTAAACAGTCAAAAGGCACAGGAAAATTTTGTCTACATAAAATAATCTTCGCAAGGGCACGGCACAAGCTGTAATGCCAACTAATTATTGAGAAATTTAGGACATTTGCTAATTCAGGACAACCTCACAGTGAGATTTAAAATAAGCCATAAGCAGTGCATTATCGGAAACGGTGGGGCACAACGAGATGGCCGTAATTGCACTCATGCAGGCTGGAAATCAGAAGGCGAGGCGTGTCAATTTGAGACTTCTAAATAAACGTAAGGGAACGACGAGCCCTCGGTGTTTGTAAGTCGAGCGGAATTATAGACAGCCTCACCGGCGGTTGCAGAATCCACTGAAGTAGGTTGCGTGGCTGATTTTCTCGTCAAAAATCACGAACTAAACAAACAGACAAAGGTTTTGGGACGCTTTCTTTGCGTTGCGCTATATTACACGAAGAGCGCGAGGCAGGATTGCTTAAGCTGCAAAAACGCCAAAAATGTGAACAACAGGAATTGTCCGCCTGTTTGCGCTCCCATACACATTTATCAAAATAGCATATGATTTAAATGGCTTTAGGTTTAAAATCGGGTAGCCAGCCTAAGTTTTTAGACCAGGAGATTTATCGCTTATTTTTTGAATATCACTGTGGTTCTGCGGGAATTTAACACTGATCACGTGGTATAAATTAGCCTTTAACGACTGCATCATCAAAGGAACGTCGCTCTGATCAGATTTTACCGCCCGCAAGAGATTTCGCCTTGCATTGTATGGTTATTAATACAAAATGCTCACTGCAGAGATCTTAACTTAACAGAGACTTTAACATTATACTGCAGTGTACTCATTAAAAATAACAGTGACTATATTTTAGAAACTGTTACTGAACAGCTATTCGCCAGGAGATTATTTCAAGCGAGACTTAACTCACAATTCAAAATCGCATGCATAATATTAACATCCAAAAATATGCATGAATATGAATATGAATATTGCTCACAAAAAAAACAAAGTTTGAGCAGCTGCCCAAAATATCTCCACCGCAAAATATGTAGCAAACAATCACTTTCTG
>NW_024874915.1:0-1901 GCF_018340385.1 Cyprinus carpio
AAACAATTAAGCCACAGAATAAACCACCACCCACCAAGGTTATAACCACCTATAAACATCTCATTATAAAACCAATGTTATAATATTACATTGTAAAAATTCAGTCTAGCGGTTGTGGCCCTGTCTAGAAAACCCGTTCTACATTGAAAAAAAGAAAAGAAAGTTAAACGTTTTGACCGAATATTGAATTAAACTCTCACTGGCTCTAATGTGTGAACTCAGCTCAGCTCAGCACTATAGCTTGCATTTGAATAAAGACATTGAACCTGGTACTGTATAGTTGCACTTTGTCTGGAGTGTTGCAGTTTTGCACCTTGATACTTCTTCCCTGCTATACCTCAGAGCCTATTATGGTCTTAGACCTTGTAATTAGCATGTAATTAGTATGCTTTTTCCACCAATGAGATAATGTTATTTACCTTGCACTCATCCAGGAACGCATCAACCAGGAATATGGCATCTTCGGGGTCAAGGTGATTCATTTTCAGCTTGGTCAAGTTATTTTTCCACGCTTCCTTTTCCTCCTTGTTTACCTTTTCCTGCTTATTTTCCCTCGTTTTCTTCTTCTTCTTCTTCTTCTTCTTCTTCTTCTTCTTCTTCTTCGTGGAATCTGGGGCCACAGCTATGCTAGGCGATAGCAGCGTCCATAGCAACCAAAACGTTGCATGTTTTACGTTATTCTGGCGAGATCTGAAAAATCTTCGCAACAACGAGCAAGCGAGTGATTATGGACATTCACTGAGTGAATATTATGAAAATAAAATATATATTTCTCGCTAGAAATGTAATCAAAACTTATTTTATGCAGAAACTAACTCAAAATATTGATTTTTTCACTTAAAATGAGAGAAATGTCCGCCATGTTTTTTGTTCTCACGGTCGGAATCTTGAAAGTCACGTGACTTGGACGCAAAACAATAGGAAAAGAATAGGCAAAAAAAACAAAACCGTAACAGTCATACAATTCAAGGGCCATTAGTGTAACCCCTCTACGTTTTGCACTTTGGACCAACGAAGTCAGGGCATCGCTTATATATACACACACACACACAACATATATATATAGACATAAACCATCTCTGAGTTTTCTTATATCGTGTTATATTGTTAATGGACATAACTACTGTATACATGTGATCCCTAAAAAAATCGTGTTCTTTAGCCCTGCAATGAATAAGCGAAAGTGACCGCACATTGGATAGTCTACAGTATTCTAAAGTTCCAGATATAATTGTTTGCGCTCTGCTTTAACACTGGGTTTTGTTATAAACCATAAATATTTGACTGAAAGGTGACTATTAATATCTGTTTGCTTGAAATTTAACTTTGAAATGTTGCAACTGTTGCCCCGCTTTCTACTTCTCAAACCTCGTCTTTATGTTATCGCGGCTGGAAAACACGGCGAACATTGTGCTTTATGCAGTTACCTTTCTTCATAATCAACTGTAGTGGCGGTACCACAGTTTGCTTTGCCTACTGCGAAAACGTGATTGGTAAATAATTTGCCAGAATATACCCTGACCCACGAGATCTGTTGTTAACTGGACTTTGATTTTCTCCAAGATGAAGTCGTGTCAGGTGACAAACATCAATCGTGAAGATCGCACAGGTGTTTAACAGCGATCACAAACCGAAAGTGTTTTAAAGACTTCTGGATTCTGTTCCTGCAGCACAAGATCGTCTGAACTACTGCAAGTAACTCTGAATACTTTCACCATTACACTTATTTAGGAGAATGATGAACGCATTTCAGAGCTGTATGAAGCGTGATGTGGTGAAGTTATAACTTAACGACCGAGATATTAATAAAACAAACCGTTTAAAGACGATGAAGGTTAAAACATTTTAACAAGTCTTTACAAATGTAGCATTAATAATAATTATAAAAGCGCTATTTTATT
>NW_024874916.1:0-1878 GCF_018340385.1 Cyprinus carpio
GATACTAATGTTGTCCACTAGAGAAAACTACACAACAAATCTTCTTTTTAGGATCAACAATTTAAAAGACTGTGAAAATGTGTAAACCGCTCTCAAAAATTTTATACATACTATCATTAATACTTATATATCCTAACAGATATTGAAAACATATGTCGCCAACTATGACTGAATATATTAGGCCAATTGAAGGAAAGTGAATATCAAATTTGATTAATTTTAATGTATTAAATGGAATAATATTTCTAAAACGAGACACCTAAAGATTCTATTTTGAAAAGAGACATGGCCATTGAATAACTAATATCACTCTACAAAAAGTCATTGTTGCTTGGACCCTTATTATTATACCCTTGGCTACATGTAAGAAACAGAATAAAAAATAAATTGTAAATGTCTTCTCATGCCTTTGATGACTTTACAATAGGTATTTCTTTCTTAATATCTTCTCTCTAGTAACCGTAAGATATCACCTAACGGTCCTTCGTTCATCTAATCCCATCATATCTTTACATTATAATCAGCATGCGTGTTCTACATGTATATATAACACTTTTAGGTTCCTATTTACCCGAATCTCTTAGCTTTTAAGTGACCTGTGATCTTACGTCCTGCAGGGGAGAAATTTTGCTATTATTATTATATATTTGTATTATTTAGATGTATACTTTATATTGTTTAGGCTAGACTTGTGTACTATAATATTTAAGCAAAAAATATCTATAAAATCATCACAGACATGAGAAGATATTATTAACAAGTGCCCGTGGAGGGTAAATGAATCAGTGCAGTTGAAGTCTTTCTTTCTGATAGTTTCCTCTGATAGCTTTTCTATGAAATCCTGCAGATTAACATGGACTGCAATAAAACTTACACTCTGCCGCGATCCCGTTCCTGGACCTCTGGACTGATGACCGCTGCCTCCTCTATCGGTTGAGAACCACCTTCACTGCGTTGGTCAACCAGGAATGGAGAGAATTTCTGCAAGAAAATGTACAGTAACAGTTAATAATAATAATAATAATAATTATAATAATAATAATAACAAATGCAAAAGTAGGAATACAGCTGTTACCTGATCTTCTGTATGTCCTGCTGGAACTGCTGGATGCTCCCTCTTAATGTGAACTGAATCTATGTCCTTCTTCTGGAGTTTGGCATAGAGGAGCTCCCACATGTGGCATGATGTTGTGGAAAAGTTGCAAATCCTGAAATCCTGATCCTCCAGCAGCATGGCAAAGGCTCCTGCCTCTCTGACGGTAACAGGGTCAAAGTCACCAGAGTCTCGTATAGTTTAAAAACAGTGGATGAGGTCCTCTCTGTGCTCAAACACTGTATTGATGGCACGGCTGTGGAAGTTCATCTGACTCTGCTTGATGTTGGTAGTCTATGGGCAACTACTTTATCAAGGATGTCCGGTGCGCTGGGTGATCTTGAGAAAAAGCTGGCAAATCCTCCAAGGTCAGAAAAAATTAAATAAATCTGACGTTGGGTATGTGAGAAGTGGCCTGTTGCATGATCAGATTGAGTTGATGTGCGTAGCAGTGGATGTAATGGGCATTTGGGTCCACATCTTGCATCTTCCTTTGATCACCTGCAATGGCAAGCCCTCATCACGCTGGCTCCATCATACGCTATATAAAAGTAGACCAATTTTGCAGGAAAACCACAGACTTGGCAACACTGGCATACAAAAAAAACGAAGTATACTTTTATCATTTTTCATTATGCAATAGGATTAAGCATAAGAAACAAACAGCCTGGGAGAAAGATTTCAAAATATTGACCCACATTGTTATAGCGAAGGAATGTTTGTGAGAATTTACCTCATTATTAGCACAGAGTTTGTGGGAAAGTGTAAAATTATGTGCAATACCG
>NW_024874917.1:0-1917 GCF_018340385.1 Cyprinus carpio
AAGGGTTATCGTCGGCTCTTTTAGGATCACTTTAACAGTGGCCTTGTCATACAAGTCAGCAGTTGAGGTGACACTGAAAAACTCATTGTCAAAGTGTTTGTCTTGGTATAGTAGTCCAATTTCCCCATGCAATTGAAAAGTTTCAGTAACTATGGAAACAAGATCTTCCGCTGTATTTGGAATTCCTGTCGGAAGTTTCAGCTTTTGAATGTTGTGTTCTTCTAAAACGACTCTTAAATGGACCGCCGTTGTTGTTTGGTGTGTGTTTCCTCAGCTGTAGAGACAGAGAAAGAAAAGAAATTGAGACAGGTTATTAATAGTTGATGAGCTTACTTGCATAGGTTTGCTTCAATATTCTTCTGCCAAAGCAATAAACAGATATTTAGTTCAGTGGAAATTTCAATAAATAATCTTTGATTTGTCATTATTATTTTAAGAAGAGGTAGATGAGGAAAGGAGGAGAAAAAAGGAGAGTAAGTATGCATTCACATTTTCTGTGGCAATCGTCCCCCGTTAAATAAACATTAAATAAGACAGGACTTCTGGCCATACAGCCGTTAAGTAATCGTTTCAATATCTTACTCTGAAAAGTGCACACACATATTTGATAGCGTGACAAATATAAACAAAATCAACCCATTACACTTACTCTTTATGTGCAAATGAAGTGTTTAAGGGTCACCATACGTCTTGACCTGGCTTTGACTAGTTTCTGTAACCTTAAAACCAGCGTCAGACACATTACCGCATGCCGACTAATCCAAAGCACCACGACGCATTCTTAACTTACCGCAGCTGTGCAGACGGAAAGCCCGACACAACAAACCGATGGCAAGACTAGCAGAGCGACGAAAGCAGACGGCTGCTGCGCGTCAACGCATTCTCATCCTAGCAACGGCATCAGTCTGTTACTGGGGTCAATTTGTTTATTTGAACACATCAAACCGACGCGCGGAATACAATAAAACTAAGTTGCCTGGACCGACGGTCCGATGTTGTCCGACGTATTTGATGTGTCCCGGCCAGGGTGGACGCCCAGCCGGCCAGATTCAAACTTTAATTTCAAGGGCAATGACATGTTAAACAACCGAAAGCCGAATAGAAGTGAAGTAAAATATCCTTATAATTAAAAATCTATATATATAGCACTCCCATGTAAATAGCTTACCTTCACTTCTGGCTGTTCGATGGCAGCCAGAGAGAGATCCAGCGCCGCCTACACTCACCTCAAAACGCGGCCGACGATGCAGAATTTAAAGCAAAAACTCAATAAAGCCAGTACATTTTACCGCATTTTCTATGTGATGGTTCTTACTGTTGATTTAATGGTAGCATATGCGAATTTACTCCATTACTTTAGAATTCGTTGGCTGGCTGCAAATTAATCACGTGAGCATTTTATATGCGGTTTTACAGATTATATTTACTACACTTCCAACCACTTTTTTCAGGCCTGCTTTTATCCTCCCCGACTCCTCCGGGGACTCGAGACCGGTGAGTGGATACTCACACTACTCACGGCCCGCTCCGTTCCCACGCTCTTGGCCCCGTTTACTCGTCCATATTATTTGGGAAGTTGGCGAAATTGCTATTCTTCTGGGATCACTACACCACGGCCTCTCTTCCCAGTGCTAATTGCCCCCCCTGTCACATTATTTTTGAAAGTTTACGTAATATAGCTAATACTTTTGTATAAAACATAGCTATTACATTTATGTACATATTATAGAATTGTTATTTTTCTAATGTTCTGTAGCAGACCACAGCAAAAAATTACTATTTGTATTAAGTACCGAATAATGTACATTAATGTAATAAGTTTGTTTTCCCATATGGATGCTTTTCACACACAGCTTTTAGTTTTTTTTTTAAAATAAATAATAAAAGGTGTATTAATGCACACATTTGTAGTAATTT
>NW_024874918.1:0-1673 GCF_018340385.1 Cyprinus carpio
AAAATTTTTTAAAAGTCTGACTGCAATCTGGCAAAACACACTAAAAGTTAACTTAGGTGTATTTTTATGAATTCTCATGTGCCTTATGTATGTCACTATTGTGGCACAGTTATGACAACAGATCTGACAGGGGGGAACATTTTGTTATTGCCTCGATGGTAAAAGAGTCCAGAGAGACAATATATTCACACCAATTTGAAGCGTTTAAACAGAAAATTGCAAAGCCTTGAAACGATTCAGCTGTCTTTAACCCAACTACAATTAAGCTGCACTTTTCTTTTGTTTACTGTTTGTAAAACACTTTTTAATTAAAAGTCGACACAAACAAAATAAAACCTCACCAAAACCATCTTGGATTTGCTTGATGTTCAAAATAATCCTATGGTTTGCTTGAAATAAATCCCCTTAAACACCGGGCAAGATGTAGGCTAATTATTCAGTATCTAATGCTATTTTCCTGCTGCCTCCATCTGGCCGATTAGCCGCTCTCTCTTGTGTGCGGTTAACAAGTGTTCACGGATGCAGAAGTTATTCGCACGTTACAAGAATAAACAAAAATACCACCCCGAAAGTAATATTGTTTTTTGGCTATTCAAATCTAAGCCTCACTGTTAAATGACATGTTCCAAATCCTAGCAAAGACAAGCTCCTATCAGTTTGATAGCATTCTTAGCAATGAATAAAATTTGAATTACCGTTTAATTTGCTTAGGTTGCAAGATGAATGTTGATGAAAGAACACTTTTCGACGATATTGCAGCTTGCGTCATCTAAAGTGTGCGTCCTCTTCTGGAGAAAATCTCTATCAAATGATAGTTCCAGAAGTCCCTCAGGAGTTAATAGCCAAAAATTATTTCTGTATTTTTTAAAAGAAAATTGACCAAAAGCAGTAGCCTCCAATTTCTGTGCTCCAATTTCCCGAATCAACACGCAGTTTCAAAAAAATACTGTAGTGTCCTGTAATTTAAAAACATCAGCGTACTGTTTAGGGCCTCTGTTTTGTTGCTTTAATTTAAGCGGCCCACAATGCATTGCTAACTACAGTACTAAACTGTTTACATGAAAGCAGTATTTTAGTGTTGAAAATTAGCTGTAAATTTACAGCAATTGCTTACAGTGTAAATAAATAAAATCCACATTGGGGCGAGGCACGTTGAGTGGAAGAAAATAAAGATGAATCTCTTAATTATTTTAAAAAACAGAAATGCTTACGCCCTTTGTTCGTAGCGAAAAATATAGAAAATAAAACAGGAAATCTGACAAAAGTTTGGCGTTGCAAATCACTCTACAGTGAAAAAAACAAAACAAAACAAAGCATAACTCAGCTAGTCCCTCTTTTCGACAAATAAATAATAAATCATCAGGGTTCCTCAAATCGCTTATCCATAGGGCCCAGTGTACCGCAGAGGTTTAGCCTTCCAACCCTGATCAAACCAATTTTTGCTAAAGGAGTCACCTTAGAACGTAGTTAATGCTGGGGTGACAGGCACGTGGGTTAGAGCTGAACTCTGCAGAAAAAAGTGGATGCTCGTGGGCCATATTTGAGCATTCCTGGGAAACAGAAAAAAGGCAACAGGAATGTTTCAGTGGGGCACCCCTGAAGTGGAAGTATATAGGGCCTAATTTTGAATGATTTAAAAACAGAGGGGGCGCCATATGTTTCCTAAAATAAAT
>NW_024874919.1:0-1793 GCF_018340385.1 Cyprinus carpio
AGATCATCTAGATGCAGTGCAATTACTAGTTTGGCTGTACTAGATATTTAATATATCCATTAGATTATCTTTTTACAACCCCTATTGTACAACCCTACTTTGGCAAACCAGAAGAAAACTACTACTGTAGTGCTGATTTGTATCAAGCTGCATGGTGTGGATATGGACGGAAATGTAGTTTTTTTTTTTTTTTTTAAAATAGGCTGTTCGGGTTTTCTTTACAATTGGAGGTTGCAAATAGTGAGATGTGAGTATAGTGTGGGATTTAGTGGGATGGTAAACACGTCTATGTAATCAGATTTTAAATATCTAATTGTTAAATGGGGTCAAACTATTTTAACCAATTATAACCCATATTTTATCCATATTTGGATAATTGCCCCAGTTGTTGCTTATTCTCAGGTCAAGAGCTCTCTATAACAGTTGGGGCCCGATATCTGTAGCCCCTTTTGTTGCTGAATTATAAGCCTTCAAACATGTACCGACATGACGTGAAGTTTCAAAGGGTCAGTGTTTCAAAACAGGGGGAGCCATGTCGAATCTTCATACTAACATATGTTACTCTCCAGGTCACGGCCTTTCCAACCATGTATCTGGTTCAGCTATACAACAAAGTTTTAATTTTCTCATTTCACGGACACAAGCCATCTCAGGTCTAGTTTCAGGCTCAATATATAAAATAAAGCTTTTGTTTGTTTCTGACTATTGTGACTGTGTAAACAGATTTACACACACACACACACACGCACACACACACACACACACACTCTCTCTCTCTCTCTCTCACACACACACACACACACACACACACATGCACAACTCTCTCTCTCTCTCTCTCTCACACACACACAGACACACATTTGTATCTATCTTTGTGAGCTCTATCTCTCCCATTGACACAATTGCAATCTCTAGGTCCTTATCATAACCCTATTCCTTATCATACCCTAAACCCATCGACAACTAAGTCTGACCTGAAAACCCTGACCCTAAAACTGCCCAAATCCTCATTATAACCTGATCCCTAAAACCAGCTCTTGACCCTCAAACTGACCTTTACAGGCTCTCAGAAAGTGAGGACTGGTCAAAATGTCATTCATTTTACTCCTTGTACTGTCTTGGTCCTCACTCCGATGGACTAAAAATCAAACTGACTGTCCTCACACCAGACAGTTTGTACAAAGACACACACACACACACAACACACACCACTTTACACACATAAACTGCTTACATGAATATCTATTTATGCTAATGCTGCTATGATGTGTAAACTAAAAGACTATGGTCTATGATGGGTAGTCTTCCCTCCTCTTGTACTTGTAAAATTATTATTGGTATTTAAAAACAAGAGTGCGTTACACATACCGTTAAGCCCCTGTTGCATCCTCTGTATTTATTTAAACATTTTTTTGATTTCTACAACAAAGGGCAAATAGTTTTCTATTTTAATTTTCCTCCTTCCAACAGCTGTCACTGTGAGAAACTACAAACCCCATTTCCAGAAAAGTTAGGATGAGAAAGTACCACTGACACGGGCATATATTGGGATTTTATATGCTCCTTCTGGCATGCTTTAGCTCCTCCAAACCACCTGAATGGTCCTACATGTTCTGAATA
Source organism: Cyprinus carpio (assembly GCF_018340385.1). NCBI lineage: Eukaryota > Metazoa > Chordata > Actinopteri > Cypriniformes > Cyprinidae > Cyprinus > Cyprinus carpio. The sequence goes on from NW_024874919.1 coordinate 1,621, forward strand.
ATAATGTAATGGGGGTGTGGGGTGGGGGGGTAGCCCCCGGATGCCTCAATATCCCTGTTTTAAAAAAGCCTCCCATCATGTGTATCTCTGAAGCTGACACTGTTATGAGACAGTCACTCCACAATCTGACATGTGCCTTGTTCCTACCATGGGATGAGGTGGATTTATCAGAT
>NW_024874920.1:0-4742 GCF_018340385.1 Cyprinus carpio
AAGATGATTTTCACATCATTTAGGAAAAAAAAGATGCTAGGCCATGCTTCTCCAGGTCTCAAAAAGTTCCGGGAACCAATTTTTGTATGTTGTTTGGCCTTAGTCAAGTGGGATTTAACATTTTTAGTTTTTCACTAACCACACGATAACATTTTTGTTCTCTCAAAAACACAATCATGGACATACAATGCCGCTCAACATATTATTATAGCCCAGTCTTTGTTGCTGATTACAAGTGAGATTAGACTTTAGCCATTTGGATATTTATAAGAAACCGAAAAAAGCACAAATGTCAGGGCATGACAAAACTTCTCCAGGCCCCCAAAGAACCCTTGACTACTCAGAGGGGTTCAACGCGGTCTTCAGAGACCTGGTTAACTATATCTGTGATCCTGTATATTGATGACATACTGATCTACTCCAACACATCTTCCTGAACATGTACAACCGTCCAGCAGTTCGTCACCGCCTCGTCAATACCATTATACGCCCAAGGCTGGAAATGCGAATTCCACACGACTTCCACCACATTCGGCTGTGAACGATTGGATGGCACGCAGTGAAGAGGTTTGGAATCGGGCTCATGTTCACCTTCAACACGCTGTTCGAAGGCAAAAGGAGCAAGCGGACCGCAGAAGGTGCTCAGGTCCCAACTACCAGCCGGGTCAATGGGTGTGGCTATCAACACGGGATCTCCGTCTCCGGCTTCCTTGCCGCAAACTGAGTCCAAGGTACGTGGGTCCATTCCAAATCACTAGACAGATAACCCCAGTTTTCTTCCGGCTGTCACTTCCTAACACATATTGTATTTCTCCTACCTTTCATGTATCCCTGCTCAAGCCCGCTGCTGGTCCCAGAGATGAGGGAGAGGGGAGGTCCCGTGCACAGGCCCCTCAACCCATCACCATAGAGGGCGAGGAGGCTTACCAAGTCCAGGAGTTACTCGATTCCAGACGTCGGGGAAGAATTCTACAGTATCTGGTCGACTGGGAGGGGTACGGTCCAATGAACGCTCTTGGTAAAGTCGGAGATATTCTAACCCCAATCTCATCGATGATTTCCATCACTTACATTCCTGAAGACCGGCCCCGTTGACCCCGTGGTATTCGGAAGTCCTGGAGTTGAAACCACCAGCCACCAATGCACAGGCGTGTGCTTTTGAACCAGAAACAGCGGCAGAGCTCCTGACCATTGGCTAACAGAGAAGCAGCACTGGACTGTTTGCTTCATGTCACCAAAGTAACTTTTTTCGGATGAAAGCAAATTTTGCATGTCAAATTCTGAACTCAAGGTGGCCGAGTCTAGGAGGAGATGGGGATGAAGAAATTCCAAATGCGCTGAAGTCCAGTTTCAAGTACCCCAGCCAGTGATGGTCTGGGTGTCCATCGTCAGCTGCTGTCTGGTGTTTTCCCTGTGTTTTATCAAGGGCAGGGCACTGCAGTTAGCTATTCAGGAGAAGTTTTGGAGCACTATCAATGCTTCCATCTGCTGAAAAAACTTTATGGAAATGAAGATTTCGGTTTTTCAAGCACGACCTGCCACCACCTGCTCACAGTGCCAAAACCACGGGGAAATGGGTTTACTTACCATGGTATTACTGGTGCTCAATTGGCCTCTGCCAACTCTCCTGACCTGAACCCCAGAGAGAATCTGTGGGATATTGTGAAGAGGGAAAGTTGAGAGACTCAAGACCAACACTCTGGATGAGCTTAAGGCCGCTATCGAGCGCATCCTGGTCCTCCATAAAACACCTCGGCATGCCACAGGCTGATTGCCTCCAATGGCCAACCCGCAGTTGAGCAGTCATTTCTGCAAAAAGGATCCCCCCAAGTATTGAGTGCATAACTGACCATAATAATTTGAAGGTCAGGTTGACTTTTTTTGATTATTAAAACACCACTTTTCTTTTTAATTGGTCGATGAAATATGCTAAGTTTTTGAGATAGGAATTTTGGGTTTTCATGAGCGTATGCCAAAATCATCAGGTATTAAAACAATAAAAGACTAAATATTCGTGGGTGTGCAATGAACTAAAATATATGAAAGTTTTAATTTTTATCATTACATTATGGAAATTGAAAATTTGTTCACAATATGCTAATTTTTTGAGAAGGACCTGTAACAGTAGCCGCCATTGCTGCCTGACAAGAATGTCTCCCCAGCATTTTTAGGTGTTCTGTAGCTGGATAATGAATCCCATAGCGCTCTCTCCATTTACTCCCGAAAATCTGAAGCCACATGAAGACGGTGGATTAATTTTTGTTTTTGAAGAAATGGCTCCCTCAACTCTACCGATATTCATTTATGTCTGCGCGAATCATTTACACCAGACTGCTTTGTGAATGAGGGTCAGTATAAAGCAGGTTTTGCACAATGATGAAGCAGTGCCAACTGTTCATGATCCAGTAAGTATCACGCGTTTGTTCTCCAAATTGCCTTTCTGAAAGAGATAAGTCTTTCTAAGACTAATGTTGCTAAAGCTAGCATTGTCTGTCTGTTTTCACTGATGCTGCCTTCACGTGCTACCAGAGTGATCGTGAATAGGAAAGTGGGAGTTAAAATTGCATATGAAAGCAATGTGAAGTCGACCGCTGGAATTAGTCAAGCTCATAATCACAAGTGGGGCTATGGCACCATGAGTTATTTTTTATCACACCGTACTCCCATCTGTGTAATTCACAAAGTGCATTTTTTTATGCACAGTTCAATCAGATGACTGACTTTTAAACCGAGTGCATTTTCTGTAAAGATAACTGGCTTGGACTAATGGTGGAGTGTTTATTTGCAAAGGCTAGCACTGGTTTTTGAAGCTCCGCCCTCTTCCCTGGAGCACCAGTTCATTTGCATTTAAAGGGAAAGACACAAAAATGGTGTGTTTTGGCTCATACCCTAAAACTGGCAATTTTAACAAGCTATAAAAAATAATCTGTATGGTATTGCAAGTTAAAACTTCACATACATACTCTAGGGACATCAGAGACTTATTTTACATCATGTGAAAAGGGGCATAATAGGTTCCTCTTTTAAAAGTAACTTTCCCCAACACTGTAGACAGTACACCATACATTGTGTGAAGTAAAAATAAATAGACAAACACACAACACCACACACCACACACACACAATTATGGCTTATTTCATGCGTGTTGGTTTTACTATTATTACGTCTAATATACTGCCGTTCATAATGCATCCATCTACACCTACTACATACATAGATCTATTTATTGGACTATTTAATTAAATCTATGACAATGTAACAATACCCTGACCAAATCTCTTTTAACTACTTCATTCGCATCCATTCAAAGTATATGCATCTGCCTATTTTTGCACAATTTTTTTGCACAATGCAGGTATTTTTGCGCAACTGAGAATCCCCCCTCAGGACCATTCTGCACAATATTCAGTACTCTGTATTCCTGCTTCTTTTTTATTATTATTTATTTCTAGCTCTATATTGTAATTCTGGAACTTGTCCCATTTCCGGTTTTGTATCCTTACTTTTATTATTATCCTTTTTTTATTTACCTGCAGGTGGTTATTTCTTCATTTTCCAGATCCTTTGACTTTCCCTTAAATTTAATGCTTAAATTAAATTTTCCTGGAATGAACCTGCCCATCTCAATCTGAGCAGCTGAGTCTTAGATTGGTCTTGGAAGAATCGCCTAAAAAACACATCTCCTCCATCTTTATTTGACATCTTTATTTCTTTTCTATTCTATCTGTTTTCTTTATGTTTATTATATCATTAAAAAAAAAAAAAAAAAAAAAAACCTGCTAATGCAGTACCGTGTTAGGCTAACTGAGACTTGTTATAGCACTTTTGCATATCATTGTTCTTTTTTGTTGGGATTTTGATTGCTTCCATTGTACCCCGGCTTGTAAGTCAATTTCTGATAAAAAGCTGCCTGCTAAATGACTCAAAATGTAAATGTAAATTATAACCAGCAAAGATTCATATTCACCTAATTCAAAAAGCAAGCAAGAAAGAAAAAAGAAATAAGGAACTTGAATAATGGTAATATACCAATATCTTGTGCACAAAACACTAGTGGAAATACACAATGACGAAAAATCAACAAAGACATCATGATAAGCACACATTGCAGTGTTTTTTTATGCTTATATTTGCCAGTGAAATAAAACAAATTTATATAAAAATAAGCCTTATTTCATGCAATGTTGTTTCTCTAACAAATTAATATGTCTGTGTATGTGTGTAAATGTGTATAGTTTTGTTCATTTTTATTAGTTTATTTTCTGTTTATGTTTTGTTTTTGGAAGAAAAATATGCCTTGTTTAATCCATTTTAATCTTACTGTTCCATAGACTTAAAAGTATTTTCAGGATAAAGTGGATTGTTCAATCATTTATAATGTGATGAGTGACAGCAAGACAAACCCATCATTTAAACATGTGAAACCCATAAACCTGAATAACTATTCTCATAGCCAAGAAATGCCAAACCTACCACTATTCAGATATATAAACTTTAGAACAAACTGAACGTCCAGGTTACATATGTAACCCTCGTTCCCTGAAGGAGGGAACGGAGACGTTACATCAGAAAGAGACTGACGAATGGGGTCTCGCCCAAGAGCCCAATCACCTTCGAGTGGTAACAAAAAACACATGAATTCTGAGGTACCCAGCCCGCAGGGTGGAAGTTTCAACAACAGAGCTGGCAAGGTGCTTAGAGACACATGCTACGAAGAGACTTACTGTGGAGATACACACGTG
>NW_024874921.1:0-1977 GCF_018340385.1 Cyprinus carpio
GGTTTCATTAACTACACACATAGCTTACTTAAGCGCATATGCTCCAGAACTGCTCGAGAGTCACTTCATGAGCATTTAACCGTTTGATTTCAGTAAAACTAGCAACATATCACATACACAGAACTGTAAAGGTACAACACAGAGTTTTTGAGGGGAAAAAAATCATAAGGCTACTTTAAGAAAAAAAAAAAAATGAATGAATAAATTAAGTTGTTTTATACATTCAATTAATTAGACATGCTCAAACAGAATTTGGTAGCAATAAAAAATATGGTGAGAAAAAAATGAAACATTTCATAGGGCCCTAATGTAACTAATGCCAGCAGAGGGAGCCCTCGCCCGAGTACTGACTGTGTGCCGCTCCCTCTGCTTCACCTGTCATTTCCTGTTTGGTGGACATTTAAGCATGGCCTTAGCCACGGTTACTTCGTGAAGTATTGCCAGCCTGTCTGCCTTACCGAGCGTTATTCCCATTCCCATTGCCATTGATTGCCTTCTTGTGTATGTTCTTTGCCTGGTTATCCTGTTTTCTGCCTTTTGGATTGCCCACTGTTTTGTTGCCTGGATTGGACTGCCTATCTGTGTATGTACCCCTGCCTGCCTCACGTTTCTGATTCACTGTCTGCTGTTTTGGATTTGTTTGCTGTGGATTTCATTAAAACACTGCACATGGATTCTAACGCCGCCTCAGCGTCCTTACACCTAAACATGTAATTTGGAACTTTTAATAGACTTATGTGAAAATGTTTCGTGATTTTAGTTAATTAGACATGCTTTTTGATTAATAAAATGTAATTTAACTATTAAAAATGAGTCCAGAAAAATTTAAAGGAATTTGGGAAAAAAATAAACCTGAATTAAACAGATTTCATAGGACCCTAAAACAGTGTTTCTTATGACAATCCACAACATTTATATGCTCACATCCATCACAACATGAAATGGCATCACTAAAGGGTGGCCAATTGGCTTCTCCAACAACATCACACAATGTAGCATTTAAATCTAACATTATGTATAATGGAACACCATCAACAGCTACATTACTACATTTACACTGAGTGTGAACTCAGTGTAAATGCTACTATAACGGGTCGGTAGCATTTATTTTGTATAGTCACATATCTTTTAACATATCTATTCATTAAGAGTACAAGGTTTTTTTTTTGTGATATAGTGTCAATGGTTATATACAACAATGCAATATTAAATAATTTATACATATCATCTCATTATTTCCACAGCTATATGTCATGCACGTAATCAGATCAGAATCAGATCAAAGGTGTTTCTCTGAACTAATTGTTTTCACAAGTTTAAGGAGCACACACTCGCGGGATCTTCTCTATTATAACAAGAAAAAAGGTTTCTCACATAATTCGCTTAAAATTTTGGGAAGATTTTTGTTTGTCCAATGATACCGTTTCAGGAATAACAAACGCCAATGTAAAAAAATTAACGCCCAGTGAATCAGCCAAATTGTTCCGCAGGAGTCATTGCTATGATTGACAGTGAGCTATCTAAACACCGTAGCAATGGACAGAATGAACTATCTGACAAAGCCGGTGTCAAAATAGAGCTGTGCATTAAGCGATGCTGAGTAAATTCAGAGTAACAAACATACAGCAGCTTACAAGTCTGTAGTGGCTGAATATATTTAGTAGGGATGAGCGAATACAGCATTATCTGTATCTGTATCTGTTAACCATACAAATTATCTGTATCTGTATCTGTACTCGGATCATGGGCCTAACCCTAAAGTGGGCGGGATTTAACCCGAAGTGGGTCTGGTTGACTTAAAACAGGCGGGCTTAACCAGTATGTTATTTTAAGCATGAAATTGATAGGGGTTGATCAGAAATTGTTATATTTATTGCTGATTAGAAAACTATTTTACATGACAGTGTAAGGAGTGAAATTATTTCCCTTATGAAATGAATTCTTTTGTGAAGCCAGACTTTCAGGAACTCTCGCAAT
>NW_024874922.1:0-990 GCF_018340385.1 Cyprinus carpio
TTTCAATTAAGATGTTAGAAATATCATTAATGAGGGCACGCTTTTGTCTTAAAAAGTGCAATAAACCAACATTCTATAACAGATAAAGTAGGTTTTTCAGCACTTGTGGGCTTTCTTTCTGTTCATTTGCTTAGTTGCACTAACAGAGTATTACTGTTCACAGTAGCGCTAAACTAAAGCGTCTTATGCTGAGATGTTCAAACATAAGTTCATGATCATAAAACTAGTAACTCACTGTAATCTGTTTTTCTGCATTGCAAATGGCATATCAATACACATGGTAGAAACCTCTTTAATGTGGGCAAGCTTTAGTCTTAAAAGTGCATAAACCAACTTTCTATAATAGATAAAAAAAAGGTTTTCAGCACTTGTGGGCTTTCCTTCTGTTCAATTGCTTAGTTGCACTAACAGAGTGTTACTGTTCACAGAAGCGCTAGACCCGGCGTCTTATGCTGAGATGTTCAAATATAAGTTCATGATCATAAAGCTAGTAACTTTCTGAAATCTGTTTTTGTGCATTGCAAAAACATTTCAAGATGTTAGAAACATCATTAAGGTGGGCAAGCTTTAGTCTTAAAGGTGCATAAACCAACTTTCTATATCAGATAAAGTAGGTTTTCAGCACTTGTGGGCTTCGTTCTATTCATTTGCTTAGTTGCACTAACAGAGTGTTACTGTTCCCAGAATCGCTAAACTAAGTGTCTAATGCTCAGAAGCTCTAACATAATTTTCGTAAGCTTAAAATTCTAACACATTAAAATCTGTATATCGGCATTGCACATGACATGTTAATTCACATGGTAGAAACCTCTTTAATACGGGCAAGCTTTTAGTCTTAAAAGTGCATGAAGTAGGTTTTCATCAATTGTGGGATTTCTTTCTATTCATTTGCTTAGTTGCACTAACTGACTGTGACTGTTCACAGAAAGCTTCAGACCGGCGTCTTATGCTGAGATGTTCAAAAACATAAGTTCATGATCATAAAGCTAG
>NW_024874923.1:0-1105 GCF_018340385.1 Cyprinus carpio
CTTTTAAGACTAAAGCTTGCCCACCTTAATGATGTTTCTAACATCTTGAAAAATGTTTTAGCAATGCACAAAAACAGATTTCAGAAAGTTACTAGCTTTATGATCATAAACTTATATTTGAACATCTCAGCATAAGACGCTAGGTCTAGCGCTTCTGTGAACAGTAACACTCTGTTAGTGCAACTAAGCAAATGAACAGAACTAAAGCCCACAAGTGCTGAAAAACTACTTTATCTGTTATAGAAAGTTGGTTTATGCACTATTAAGACTAAAGATTGCCCACATTAATGATGTTTCTAACATCTTAAATGAAATGTATTTGCAATGAAGACAAACAGATTTCAGGGAGTAACTACTTTTATGACCATGATCTTATGTTAGAGATTCTAAGCATAAGACGCTTAGTTTAGCGCTACTGTGAACAGTAATACTCTGTTAGTGCAACTAAAAGAAACCACAAGTGCTGATAACCTACTTTTATCTGATATAGAAAGTTGGTTTATCTTGAACATGTTTGTTTGCAATGCAGAAAAACCTTACAGATTTCATAGAGTTGCTACTTCCATGATTGCGAACTTATAATTTATGAGCTTTACAAGCATAATCGCTTAGTTTAAGCTCATTTTGTTGAACAGTGACACTCTGTTGGTGCAACAAAATGAACAGAATGGAACACCCACAATTCGCTGAAAAACTTTTTTTAATCTGTTTATAGAAAGTTGGTTGATGCACTTTTAAGACTAAAAGCTTGCCCACAGTTAATGATGTTTCTAACATCTCTAAGAAATTTAAATATTTTTGCAATGCACAAAAAAACAAATTTCAGTGAGTACTACTAGCTTTATGATCATGAACTCCATGTTTGAACATCTCAGCATAAGACAAGCGATTTAGGTCTAAACTTGATTTCTGTGAACACAGTCACTGTCATTTAGTGCAACTACCCAAATGAATAGAAAGGAAATCCCACCATTGATGAAAACCTACGTTAATGCACTTTTTAAGACTAAACAGCATTGCCCCCGTATTAAAGAAGTTTCTGTTTCTTTCTACCAAAGTGAATTGGTGTCTCATGTGCAATGCCAAATACAGATTTTAATGTGTT